>NC_056725.1:1645197007-1645309507 GCF_019279795.1 Protopterus annectens
GTGGATCTCCAATGATGTATCTGGTTTCAAATTCAGCCATGACCAGATTGGCGTAGCTGTTGGCACAGCTTGTGCCCATCGCCACGCCATTCGTCTGTCTGTAGCAGTTGTTGTTGAACAAAAAGACATTATTCTCTAGCACAAGTTCTATCAAAAAGCATAGAAAATCCGCTTTTGTGGTCATACAGTTCCTGCTAACGAGAAAGGAGTGCAAATACTCAATTCCTTGTTGATTGGGTATACACGTGAACAGTGAAACCACGTCCATGGTGACAAAGAACGTGGTATCTGTTAGGGCCAAACCATTTGTTGCCACATATAGGCTTCTCAGGAACTGCTCAGTGTCACGTAAAACACACTCATAGCTTACTAAAAACTCCTTCAATTCTTTGTCCAGATATATTGATATCGTACTTTTAAGAAAAGAAGCCTTTATACTCCACATCTACAGGCCAACTTGGAAGTGTTTGTTAAGGCAGTGGAAGCTCAGGTTTACACTGAGTTCAATAATTTTATGAGTAGGACGCCTAGTAATTTAACATCAGATGAATATGATGCTATTATCAGCTTGAGGGACAACAATAACATTACAATACGTGCAGCGGACAAGGGAGGCCCTGTAGTGGTCTTAGATAGTGAATATTATATTTCCAAAATGAACCAACTACTCAATGTTGAGTCATATGAAATAATACAATTTCAAGAGATCTATGCCATGCAAACACGTATAATGAATGCTCTCAAGGAATGCAAAGATATGTGTCTGATAGATGACAATCTCTATCAATATTTTTTGGTTGAATGTCCTCTTATTCCGACCATCAGTGGACTTCCCAAAATTCACAAGAATTTGATAACCCCAGACCTCAGACCCATTGTCTCTGGTTCAGGTTGGATAACGGAGCCTATTTCAATATATCTGGACAAAGAATTGAAGGAGTTTTTAGTAAGCTATGAGTGTGTTTTACGTGACACTGAGCAGTTCCTGAGAAGCCTATATGTGGCAACAAATGGTTTGGCCCTAACAGATACCACGTTCTTTGTCACCATGGACGTGGTTTCACTGTTCACGTGTATACCCAATCAACAAGGAATTGAGTATTTGCACTCCTTTCTCGTTAGCAGGAACTGTACGACCACAAAAGCGGATTTTCTATGCTTTTTGATAGAACTTGTGCTAGAGAATAATGTCTTTTTGTTCAACAACAACTGCTACAGACAGACGAATGGCGTGGCGATGGGCACAAGCTGTGCCAACAGCTACGCCAATCTGGTCATGGCTGAATTTGAAACCAGATACATCATTGGAGATCCACACATCAAGTATTACAAAAGGTTTGTAGATGACCTCTTTTTTATTTGGGAGGGGCCAATTGAACTGTTGAATGATTTTCATAACACACTCAATAATTCCAGCTCCTTCATTAAATTTACAATGAATTATTCACTTCGAAATATCGACTACCTAGATGTGAACGTGTCCAGATCTAATGGATCTATATTGACCTCTGTACACAGAAAGGCATGTTACCAACCTTCATATTTACACAACAAGCATGCATAGTCCCCACATCTTTGGTAATATAATTAAAGGACAGGCCATGAGGCTATCAAGATTGTCAAGTAAGGAACAAGATTTCGTAACAGAATTAGAGCAACTAAAGCATGGTTTAGCCACACGGGGCTACAATGAGAGAGAAGTCCATTTGGTGTATGACAGCATGGGATCCCAACGTGCAGACCGAGCACAACCATATTTCTCAGATGCTGCACATGTAAGTAGAAGGAAGAATGATAGAGTCAACGTTGAATCGGTTGTGATACCTTACAGTGCCAACACTAATATCCTTCAATGAGCCATTAGGAACAATTGGAATATCCTCATGGCTGACGAGAAAACTAAAGGGATCGTGGGTCCTTGTCCCAGATTTGTGTTCAGTAACATGCCAAACTTGAAACGGACTCTCTGTCAAGCGTTGGGGACTGATTCTTGTCCAATTCCAGCTAGGACAGGGCTAGAGAGAACCAACAAATGTGGTAGGTGTCCACAGTGTCAGTATATCGACACCTCACACTTCTTTAAACATCCGGACAGTGGCAGACTCTGGGATATCAGAGTAGACACAGATTGCAACAGTAGGAACATCGTATATGTGGCGCACTGTGTAAAATGTTTTTGTTACTATGTGGGTAAATCGAATCGTTCCCTACGTGAACGAATTAGAGACCACTATTATTGTGTGAACAGAAACGATGATAGTAGCGCCTTAGCTAAGCACATTTTGGCCACAGATCCTTCACATGAGTTTTGGTTCCAGGTGCTACATCAGGAACATATAACCCCTAGGATGGGTGACATCATCAACAAAACAGAAGAAGCGGAACTACGCTGGATCTTGAGACTGGGAGCACACAACGGACGGGGCATGAATGAGATGGTATCTCTTAAACCTCATTTGAAAGGGTTAAGGTTACGTTGACTTCAGACCCAGGTCATCTCTATTCCACCATTGTTTCCTTCTTTTTTGGATGTTGGTTCCCTCTTTGTTCATTCACTATACATTTCTTAGATTCATTTTTTAGACCCTGTTCACAATTCCATCCAGTGTATATTTTTCACATGCTTAGTTCATTTTTTGTTTCCATTCAACATTTTTCATTAATATTTTTATCATTATTTTACTATCCTTTACCAGGTTTTGGAAGCCATCAATTGTGACCTCACCTTGTTGCATCCATTTAGTTGCATATAAGTTTTATCCTAGTCAGCAGTTACATTCTAGAACTTGTGCATGTCTCTGGTGTTCTGAAAACATCAGACGAACCGTTCACTGTAAGCAATGATTGTTGACCAGATTATGAAGCAATGTTAATTGCTATACATGCAAGATTGGTACATCTCTAATGTGAGTTGTCAAGAGACGTGTTTACTATTTTACGTCCTTTCTGCTATTATGGCTGTCCACATTGATTGGGCGCAGGCATTTGTCCTGCTGCTCTGGTATTGAACGTCTGCATGCACTTTGCTGATCAATGGACTTTGATATGTTTTGTGCGCCTACATGCTTCATGCATCTTTTACATCTTACCATGAGGGTGCATTGCTTTAGTATATTGTACATACTTGTGTATGCATTTTGCAAGCTATTTTGTGGTTATGTCCAATACGCCGCTTTGACGCATGTATATATAGCGTCTGCGACGTAATTTACGTATGGATGCACAGGCAGCATGGTGTTCCCGTAGAGCTCACCGCAGGCAGCGGTGACCGGAGCTTTGATTGTTTTGATTTTAGCATTTTCTAAATGGAGTTGACCAGGGCAGCAAGGGACTATGTCCCTGTCTTTAATACAATTCTATGCTTCCTCCATACACAGTGGTTTGCCTGTGGCTTATGGGATTAATAACAGCGAGTTTCTATTTTTTATTTTCTGGCACGCTATGCATGAAAGGGAGCCTCAGATGTTTTTTGCGTTGAGCTTACTAAGGTAGCATTGTGCTATATTCCTGTTTTTGAACATGACTGACTGCATTTTTAGGTATATGTGATATTAGGGATTAATGTCTGACTTTGGGAGACTTTGTTATGTTTTGAACTCCAGTGCTTGGGACAGAAAGTGAGGTGAAATGTGTTATGCATCCTTTTTGTCATTTTTTCTCATCCAATTCGAACTATATTTTGTGTTTGTAAGTAACATGTTGATAGAGATGCAGTTTTCACAGTCTCAGGCCACTAAGATTTGAATGCTTGAACTAGTTCCATTGTCAAGTTTCCATGAGCCTTTTAACTACAAGAGTTTTAATTAGAGGATTATTGCTTTTGCAATTGCTTGTTAATTTGAGCCTAATGGGGAGGGGCGATGGCTCTGGTCTAAATACCACATGTTTTTTAAGAAATGTTTTATTGGCTGGATTTGAATCTGCAATGCCATATAAAGTGTTTTGTTTTTATTATCTTTTAAAATATCTGAGGAAGCGGTGTGGTTCACCGCGAAAGCGCTCATAATAAACTTGTTCCTGATGCTAGAGTCTTTTTGATACATCATCTGATACGGGCCTACCAGAGGATCCATTCTACACCTGTTTTGCATTAGAATATTTTCTGCCAGCATCAGCTGTAGGGACTATTGAGGCTATTTTACATCCACGATTGAGTGGCAACAGCTCCTTCCATATTTGGTTTTTTGGTTTGTTTTATATATATATATATATATATATATATATATATATATATATATATATATATATATATACACACATATACATATTATTTTACATTTTTTGGACATTGTTTTGTTTTAAAGGCACACCGGTTCACCCGTTGGAGGTTTCTGTACAACAGTTTCATATATATATGCATATATATATATATATATATATATATATATATATATATATATATATATGTGTGTGTGTATGCTAACCTGCCTCACTTATATTATTTTTTTTTTTACGTACTGATACACCATTCCATCCTTGCAAGTGTTTTTAAAGTAATCAATCTCGAAAACTCAGCATCTAAACAACTTGTAAACATCTATGTAACTTAAAAACATAAAATGTTGCAATCACAGCATTGAAAAGTACAACTAGAACATGTGGCAATGTGGAGCTTTTCTGAATGGACTTTCAATGAAAAATGCTATCTGACTAGTTGGGCTGCCCATGCTAAAAATATTGAAATAAATGTGCAGGTAAATAAGCACATAACTTACTAAATAAATAATAAATAAATAAATCTGCAATTTCTCAGTTAACCTGTATCAAAACATTTGCAATTACTATGTTCAGGTGAGGTAGGTAAAATAAAATATGGGTAATATTTTTAAGGAAGTAACTGTGAAACTATTCCTCATATTTATGATGAGACATGAGAAGTGATTTAGGAGGGTATTCATAGCCCGGGGCTTCACATACTGTTAGTGATAACCTTCTAAGAGTGGCACTACAATGTCATGCAAATCCTGGACTGTCAGGATGACAACAAAAATGCAGAGAACTTTTTTTAACATGTCCCTTATCAGAAATGACTAATGTGATTTACAGATATCTGATAGGGGAACAGCTGCTATGCTGCTAAGGGGGTTTACACGTATGTGCATGAGTTCAATTCATAGACATAAATCTATAGTGAATTATTTCTACACAAAGTGTAGAAATCACCTTGAAGTTATGCCAGAAAGCAGCCATTTTCAGTCAAGTACCGAGATGTGATGGTGCTACAGTGCACTTGGACATTTTCACTGGAGGGATCACTTGGGTAAATGTTTTATTCTGATGCTTGTGCATAACTGGAGATATTACTGAAGGGACTGCTAGGATTAACTGTTAATTTTAATGCTTGTGCATACTGAGACATATTACTGAATGGATTGGCCACTTGGGTTAAATGTTTATTTTAGTGCTTGTGCATGCCAGGGGCATGTTATTGAAGGGGTCACTTGGGTGAAATGTTCATTTTAGTGTTTGTGCATACCAGGGCATGTTGCTTTAAGGGTAACTTGGGTGAAATTCTCATTTCAGTGTTTTTGCATACGTGGAGATATTGCTGAAGTAATCAATTGGGTGAAATGCTCATTCTACTGCTTGAGCATACTATGGTATGTTACTGTAGAGTCGCTTGGGTGAAATGGTGATTTCAGTTTTTGTGCATACCTGGAGATATTACTGAAGTGGTCGCTTAGGTGAAATGGTTATTTCACTTCTTGTGCATACAGGGCATGCTACTGAAGGGGTCACTTGGGTGAAAAGTTCATTTCAGTGTTTGTGCATACCTTGAAATATTACTGAAGGGGTTGCTTGGGTGAAATATTTATTTAGTATTTGTGCATACTTGGAGGTATTATTAATAGTTTCACTTTGGTGAAATGTTCATTTTAGTGCTTGTGCACACTAGGACATGTTATTGAAGTAATTGCTGCAGGAGATAATTCATTGCGTGTCTGGAAAGTGTTCATGGTCAGACTGCTGAAGTGATTGCTGGGTAAAATAATTAATTTTTTTTCATTTTATTGCTTGTGCATACTTACAACTAACAAATGAAGGGGTTGTTAGAGGAAATAATTAATTTGTGTGTCAGGGAAGTGTTTGTGCATATTTAGACAAACAAGTTGGCGGATTGCATCTCCAATATCAAAGGTGAAACATCCCATTTAAGAATGGACTTGCGTACCACAGGGATGTTAGACTATGAATTGCAAAACTGCCTCATTAGCATATGATGCTTCACAACACTTCTCATTTGCACTTCATTATTTTTTAGGCCTTGCATATTAGTGTAAATGGCCTCTGTGAATCCCGCCTGTACTATGCTTACTCTCCTATTGTATTTGTGCAAGTGACTATGACAACTGCATTAATCTTAGGAACTACAGAAACTTTGTCATTTGAAGCCAGGCCCAAACAAGTATAGGGATGGTAGAAGCCATGAACCCCAGAGCCAAGAGAAAATCCCTGGTCAAAAGAGAGGGCAGGGGAATCAGGAAACAAAAAACAATTTCCTTGGAGGCAGAAAGAGAGGCTAGCATTAAAATAGTCTGAATAATCCAGACTAGAAAAATGAGATTTTAGATGGAGTCGACATTGACCTCTGAAGGTTGACAGTGAACACCAGGCTGTGCAACAGAAACTGGGTAAAATGAAGATCCTACACCAGGTTCGATTGGGTTGGGGCCTGAAGCAAGAGGTCATCCAGATTGGGAAATACCTAAATTGGGAAATGCCCTGAAGCCTGCAAAAGGCAACAAGTGAAGCTAGGCATTTGGTGAATACCCTTGAAGCTGTTGAAAGCCCAAAGGATAAATTGGACAACTTAAAATGAGAGGAAGAAACAAAGAAATGCAAAGGTCCTAAATAGAGGGTGAATCAGAATATGAAGGTAAGCATCCTTTAGATCCAAGGAAACTATAAAGGCCTATGGAAGGAACAGAGGAAACACAGTCTGAAAAGAAAGCATTTGTATGGATGGCACTATAAGAGTAATGTACAGAAAGAAAGATCCAGGACAGGTCTCCAGGACCCCTCTTTCTTGGGGACCAGAAGCATCCTGGAATAAAACCCTAAATCCCTCTCAGTCTTCGGAACCAATTAAATGCTACCCTCATCAAACAGACCCTGCAATACTGCTGGAAAAGGAGGGAGTTGTTCTGTAGTATGTTGAAGGATACTGGAGAAGGAACAAAAGGTTTTCCAGGCCATGAAGTAATCCTGTCAGCTTATGGATAGAACCTGAGAGTTTGTGGTAATCTTTTACCAAACTGGAAGAGACTGGGAAGGTCTGAGGGACTAGAGAACCTGGCCAACAAGAAGGGAGTGGCCTTTAAACTGCTTTCATCCAGGTACTTCCCATGGTAAAAACTATAAAATCAGGCCAGCAGTATAAAAGCTTTACTGGAGAGAGAGAGAGGTGTGGAATAATTACTATGTACAATTCAGGCCTCATATAGTGACTTCATGGCTGATTGCCCTTGTTCTGTACTTGCAGTTAAATAACCAAAGAATGCTTTAGAAAGGCAAAGTTAATGCAAAGCATGGGGGGGGGGGGGTTGGTATTTTGGAACAAGGATTCTGCTCATGGAAACAGTTTTTTCTATTATAATTAAAACAATCAGTTGATAATGTGGTGTGCACTGTTATTTGAATAGCTATGTAGCTTGATGGTTTCTGACTTTAGTTTTTACTTGGTGATTGGTGCTACAGCTCTTGCTACAATGTTTTGTAATACTAACAGTGCTATAGGGTAGAATGAATGTAAGTCACTTAGTCTTGTTGTAAATAATGCTGATCTGAAGAGATAACAGTTGCAACTTTTATCTTAACAATGTAACTTGGAAGCTAAAATGTGACATTATTGCAGCTACTGATCTGGAGCCTATAAGCATTTCTGTTTAAAAAATAAAAAAATTCCAAGAATTCAGCATTTCGGTAACTTGTCAGCTAGGGCTTCCTTGGTTACTTGCACTGCAGAAAAAATAATAATTAGAGTATGAAGCACCTCACTTTTCATAACAAAGTCATATGCATACTGCCAACTTTACAGCATGCCGTGATGATGCCCTGACACAGACTCAGACGGATCAAGATCCATTAGCAATGCTAGAACAGCTGCTAGGCAGGGGAGATGGCAATGACTGTCTCATCCTTCTTTGGGGCAGAGAGGTAGTCTAGCCTGCTAGAGAGAGAGGTACATGTCATACAGCATAAGGGCAAGGGTGTGAGATTGGTGCCGTCAAGTCACATTTGCCACAGGGATGGCATTGCAAGACTTCTCACCTGTGTACAGACACATCAGCAACTGAGAGATAGACTAAAACTGGAAAGCATCTGATACCTGCTAGGATAATATCTTCTTCCAATCAGTTCTCATTGCATTGAGCAAGGAAAGGGATGATCATCTGCAAAATGGATGACATTTAGTAGACAGTACAGATAAAGCAAGTCTAAATACATGTATGTCAACATTACAACAAACCAAAAATTCAAACATTTAGAAATATACAAGTGATAGGGATTAAAGGTTCCTCAGGGACCACTCACAAGTTCATAAAACATATGCCGGGAAGGGCAAAATTGTATCTTAGATTTATAACAAGAACATACTGATTTTCAAGATGGGATGATGCCATAGCTGGTCATTAGCACAGTCAATTTTCACTAACCCAACAAATAGTTAAACCCCAGCTATTTGGAGTCCACCTTGACTTGTCAAGTGTGTGAAGGAATTTAAATAATGAACTGCACAACAAATTAAAATGAGTATATGTTTTCCACATAAGCAACAATAATAAGCCATTGTTGTTGTAGAATATTAATTAAAGGCTAATCAAGATCTAAAATAGTAGGATGAAGAAAGAAATCCATGAATGATTCTCTTTTATAACACTAAGTGTATGCAGTAACAGATAAATCTACAATTCCCTTCTATAGTCCATTAAACTAAAACATGATTTGTAATAGCTCATAAAACTGGACTGGCACTTGATAGGCTAAAACTACATAGCTTTTCCATGTACCTAAACGCTTATCTTAGGTCCATACACTCATAGACTGTTACTAGGCTAATGACCGCCAGAGCCCTTACAAGCCTGGCCATGCACCCCCAAAACCATTTGGGTCCTGAGTATCATGGGCATCTATATTGGGGGGGGGGTTAAGGCATGTTAATATGGAGGTAAGGATTTGTGTGCGAGTTCTTAGCTAGGAGAGGGTGGTTGAAAAAAGAATATGCAGACTATCAGAAAGTACGATGGGAGATGAGCAGTTCGTTCAGATCTGGATGAAGCATTACTGACCTGATGTTTGCAGTGAGATAGGTAGTTGAGATGAAGCTAGAGATGAGGAAAGACTCCAACTAGGCATTCCTAGACTTGGAGAAATCATATGACAAGGTCCCAAGAAAGCTGATTTGTCAGTTCTGCAGTAGTTTGAAGTCACAGAAACAATGGTAAAGTTAGTGTTAGCTATGTACAAGGACCCAATTACTCAAATATGAACAGTGTTTGGTCTCACAGAGGGCTACCCAGTGGGAGTTGGTGTGCACCAGGGTCAGCTTTGATCCCACTGCTGTTCATACTGGTGATGGACTACATTAGCAAACAAGTCAGAGGGAACAGCTCAACAAAGTTGCTTGATGCAGAGGATGTGGCATTACAGGCAGACTCAGTGCAAGAACTTCAGCAAAGTGTATGAGAATTGAATGCAAAATTGAAGGCACATGAGCTGAATATTAGAAAACAACAGAGACTAATGACTTCTTATCTTCTCTTTGTCGATGACTTAAAAGTGTATAGTCTAAAAGAAACCTCCTGTGTGAAGGCAAATGCATGGCTCAGAACAAATGACAATTAAACAAAAAAGGTTGAGCCAGCATACTGTGACCTGAAAAAAACTTTTATTGTTATTAAACCATTAAAAACAACAAATAACCAGACCGGTTTTGGCCGGACAATATCATAGCCTTCATCAGTGTAAAACAAATTGATCAGTTATTGTTATTTAAATATACCCATCTTGAAGATCATTGGTTCTTCCTAAAATTGTTCATTTAAACCAGGTGGGAATAATCTCCTTGAAAAACTGAATGAACAATATCCAAACTGCCCAAGATGTAATTCCAGGTTTATTCCAAACGCATAAAAAACAGAGAACACAACAAAGCAGCAGCACCAGTTCACCAATAACCCAGGTTTCGTCCCAAGGAAATGACTTCATCAGATTGGTGAAGTAGTACCACTAATTTATACCAAAGTAAATTGAATAATTACACTCAATTACCAATTTAAAAAACAACCCCTAGCTATGACAATAAATACCTAAACTTGTTTAATTAATTTACCATTACAATGTTGGTATATACTTCATATGCTTAAAGATGGTATATATAAACATATACATAAATATATTGTTGTTCATCCAACACTGTGTTAATTGATACCTATTCTATAAAATGTGTGTGTTGTATGTGTGTGTATATATATATTAAAATCAGTAAGGTTTATAACAAATACATAAATATATGTATATAATAAAATAAATCAACAAACATAACTAATCACACTTTCCCTAAGTTAAAACATTAATGAAAAATATATATGTTTGTGAAAAAATTATAATATATCAAATTTTTGGACTGCTAACATATACATAATGAATAAATATTAAACACTTTATATATTTTGTATATTTTTTATCCTAAGCCAGGGCTTAATTGAAATAAATTCATTCAAGCCTGGATCATTACAAGCGTCAAGTCTAAGTTGCCAAATAAGCTCGCTCATATCTAGATGGTACTGGGTGATTCTTCCTTGTTGATCAAAAATCACCTGGTGTATGACACAAAACTTGAAATTGTGACTACCATTGGCCATAACATGTCTTGCCAAGGCATTAACAGGTTTTTTATGTTGTATATCTAGAATATGTTCTTTTATTCTATCCCTAAACCTTCTACAGGTTTTCCCTACATAAAATGCCCTGCATTCTTGGCACTTGGCCAAATAAACCAAGTTTTTAGTATAACAATCAAAATGACCATTAATTGCAATATCACAATTATTTACAGAAATTTTGTGTCCTGGTGTCCAGATATATTTGCATGTGGAGCATCTACCACACTTGTAATTACCCTTACATTTGTTACTAGTGACCTTAGCATCAGCCATACCCCTTTCAAAAATGTCCTTCAATGACAGGTCCTTCTTAAATACAAATTTTGGCTTTTGTAAAAAAAGCATTTGTTCCTCCTTGCTTTTGTGAAATATTTCCCAATATTTCATAACAATGTTAACTATAAACTCTGCATCCCTGTTATACTTTAGAATATACAAAATAGTGTCACTACCAAATGTATTTTGTCCACTATTGTTTTTGGAATACTCAAACTGATCTATATCTGATACAATAATTGGAACCATTATCTTGTTGTTTCTTTTGAATAAAATTTCCTTTTTCAAGTCGTCACATAATTTCTCCGGGTACCCTCTGTTAAGAAACATTCCTATAATAAACTCTAACTCATTCTCAAAGTCCACATTATCACTGACCATACGCACTACCCTAACCATCTGCCCTTTCACTATGGCTTTCTTCTGGTGTTTGGGGTGCCAACTGTCATAATGTAGATACAAATTTGAGAAGGTAGGTTTTCTATATATAGTTGATTTCACCTTGCCTTCTTTTTTATCATAAATTAGACTTACGTCCAAATAATCTACCTTCTCAGTGTTGATTTGATGTGTGAACTTCAAAAACCAAACCGTGTTGTTAATGTAGTGGAGAAAATTGTCCAATAATAATTTATTACCTGTCCAAATGATAAAAATATCATCCAGAAATCGCAAATACATATTAATGTGTGGACTAAATTCGCTTTTGTGTACATACTCTCTTTCCCAATAGGCCATAATGTAATTGGCGTAAATGGGGACACAAGCTGCCCCCATAGCTACGCCAAAAGATTGTTTAAAATAATGACCATCAAAATATAGGAAATTGTTTTTTAATACTAAATCCATTAGTCTAACATATGTGTTAACTATCTTGTTCATAGACCCCAGTAACATAAAGCTGTTCCTCTAACCATTCTAGGCCCACATCATGTGGGATCACACTAAACAAATTACAAACATCTATAGTGACAAAATAAAACTCTTTCGGTATAACCCAATGTTTAATCATTTCCAAAAAATGCCACGAATCCTTAACAATGTACGGTGTTACTCCAAGACCTTTCTTTAATTTTTGATCCAAGAACTGACTAATGAAACTCACCTTACTACGTTTTCCATCAACTATTGGTCTGAATTTGACATTGCTAAGTCCTTTGTGAATTTTGGGTATTCCAAAAATACCACTTACTACAGGGAATTGATTTATCATAAACTCATGTTCATTTTCAGTGATCTCTCCTTGATAAACCATGTCATCCAAAACCATATCTATCTTTTGGTAGGCTATATTGATTTCATTAATACTAACTTCACTATAATTCTCTTCTAACAACATGGACATCATAATACTGTTATAATCTTGTTTATTAGCAACCACAACCCCGTTACCCTTGTCCGGTTTCATTATACGTATACAGTCCTTATTACTAATAAATTTCAATGTGTAGTACTCATCTTTTGTTAGGTTGAATTTGCTTTCATACTCCCTATGCCTATAATGTTCCCTAAATTCCTGCTCACAAATGTGTTCAAAAGTTGCCACCACCTAATTCATACCAGGATTATATAAGCTAGATTTTTTTAAAATTCTAGCATCACTTTCATGACTAATATTGGTTGTATCTATCCCAGCATTCATCTTAAGGATCATCTTACGGGTAAAAAGTTTTAAATCTATTAACGAATCAACAATGTTACCCCTCCTACTTGGCACAAAGTTGAATCCCTTAGATAAGAAGTCAGCATGTTTAATACCGATGTCAATATTTGAATAATTATACACCTTAAAATCTTTCCTTGTATTTGTTATTACTTTAGGTTTACTTAATACACCTTCACAATAAACTGAAATAACTGAAATGGTGTCCTCATGAAGTAATTCCTCATAAAAATTTACAATACTCTCGGCATCTAAATTTTGGCACATATATTCTTCAGACAAATTGTCTTCTGTGTTTATATGTTCGACAACTAGTGTTGAATTAATGTTATCAACATTATTAACATCTCCTTTATCAATTACAGATACTGGTATTAATATGCCTTGATCTGTATAATTTTCAGTCCCTATATTGTCGCCGTATTCTTTCTTCTTTTGAACCTTAAAATCATTAAATGGCAAATACATACTTAAATTCATCAGGACAGAGTCACATGTAGTATTATTGTCAATTGTAACATTCATTACTTCCGTCCACACTCATGTATCATTGCAAGCATTGTTAACAGGACCATATGCATCACTATAACATTTTGAAAAATTCCCCCCTCCCTCTCTAATACCAGGAGTGGCAGTACTAAAAAATGCATTTTTATATTCTAAAACATTTTCAATGGACCCGTTATTTATTTCCAACAAGGTGATCATACTATCGTTAATACCATTATTGTTTGTGCAAAATAATGAATCAAGTTCATTGCTAAACAGTACATTACCGTAGTCGCCAAAAGTTTTTAAATTTGCGTCTACGTTTACTTCCATGCGAACTGTCTCGGTGTCCAAAGTGTTCTCGCAGTTGTTGGCAACAACCATCTTAGAAGGCGTACTTACTGCCCTTTTAAAACTTTTGTCCATCCCTTTTGTGGGCCGCTCGTGGTCTTGTTTTTCGCTTGTGCCCCCATCCAAGCTGCTTGGTGCTCCTCGTAATTCATTTCCTGGTTCCACAGGCGTTCCAAACACCTTAGACCCTCTCCCAAAGGGTCCTCCTCATGTTCACGACGATAGTTATCCTCATGTGATTGTTCACGCTCGTTGACGTCATCCCGCCTCCTCTTCTGATAGGCTGTAGTATCTAAATCAGTTTGCTTCGCTGTTTCCTTGTTGTGGAACAGGTATATACACCCTTCCTCGTACACTTTAATATTGCGTTGTATTTTGGACAGTTTTTTGTTATATATTGCCTCGCAACTCTTCTCAATATCTGTGATCAAGTGTACATAATCATTGTAATGGTGTGCAAACAACAAATCTTGGGTAATTCTGGTGTTTAGATCGTCTAATTCATCTAACAGTTGGTCAACTTTCTTATTATTATATTTTACCATCAGCCCCAAGATTTTGATGCCGGTTTCATCAAAAAGTTGATGCAATTCAGTTAACATTTCCGGATGTTTGTCACATCCGTTGGGGTAACGCCAGACCCGTAGGCCCTTAGGTACCATCTTTAATTCTATATTTCTTTTGAGATAACTGTTTTCAATATATGTTCTCTTTAACTTAAATAACTTTTTCTCAAACGTTGCCATAAGTTCTGTTAAAGATCTTACTTGCACATTCTTTCTTTTAAAAATTGGAACACTGTCTTGTTGAAACTCATATTGATTTTCTTTCCATTTGTCCCTGAATTGCAACAATTGTGTGTTTTCCAGAGTGTTAACATTAGATTTACCCATATCTAAACAGTCCAAATCACAAGCCTCACTGGTACCTGTCACTCCTGAATTAGTAGAAACAATAATAATAATAATCCCCCTTGTTTGACAATCCACTTTTTTTCTTTGGAATTTAAAATGAAATGCCAGCCTGTCTTATTGCATCTATTACCTTTTATAATGTCAATAACCATGAAAGAAAATTTGGCAGTTTTATGTACCAAATGGTGTTTATAGAGTGCATTATTTGCCTTTTTATTCTTGATATTACTAATATGTTCTGATATTCTTAATCTAAAAAGATGGGAAGTCTGTCCAGTGTAAAATGAACCACAAATGCATGTGGCCAAATACACTAGCCAATCACTACTACAATTGGCAAAAAAATTGAGGTCATAAACCAAGGCACAATTTCTACTAGAAAAATGTTTTGATTTACTTACTTTATCACAGTTAGTACAATGGCCGCATGGAAAACAGCCAATCAAAGGATCCCCATCAGTGTAGTCTGTGAATATTGAGGATGATTATTCACATTACTATGTTTATAGTGATTAAAACAGAAACTTAGATTTTTACTTTTTCAAAATGAAAATAAACATCTGTCTGGTATAATGCTTGCCACTTCATGATCGCATAGTAAAATATTCCAGTGTCTATGCACACTTTGAATAAGAGTATTAGAGTTCCTAGCATAGGTGGTTACAAACCTAATGGGTTGTGGTGCAGTGATGGGATGATCTTTATAACTCAATAATTCCTGTCTGTCAATTGCATTGACCCAATTACTGGCCTTCACCACATGTCCCATGCTGTAGCCCCTAGATTTGAACCTACTGGTCAAGTCCTTCCTCTGTTACTGAAATGAAGAATCCTGAGAACAAATCCGATTTATTCTAATAAATTGTAATTTGGGAATGTTATGTGCAATATGTGGCGGATGGAAACTGGATGCATGGAGGACGGTGTTGTACTGAGGGTACTTCCTGAATACTTCTGTACCTAATGTATGATCAGGTAGTCTGTTGATTAATACATCCAAAAAAGTAATAGTATTCATATTGTAATGGACAGTAAACTGTAGACCCCATATGATGTTATTCAAATAAGATATGAAGTCAATTAATTGTTGTACCTCACCCTTCCACACCATCCAACAGACGTCCAGGTAATGTCTCCAGATGTCAATGTGTTCAAGAAAAATATTGTTTTGGCAATCATAGATGATAAATTTTTCCCCATAGGCCATGAAAAAATCTGCATAAATTGGGGCAAATGAAGCTCCCATTGCTGTGCCTTTCGTTTGCCAATAACAAGTATCTTGATAAAAGAAGACATTGTTGGTAAGAACATGTTTTGCTAAAGCAACAAGAAAAGAATTAAAGTTCGGTTGATATAAATCCGCCACATCCAGCCAGTAAGCCAGGGCCTCCAAGCCTGCTTGATGTGGAATGTTGGTATATAAAGCACTTACATCAAGCGTACACATGAACCAACCAGGTTCAAGCTGAGTGTCTGAAATGATTTGTAAAAAATTGGTGGTGTCTTGCAATTGTGATCGTACAAAATGCAACAAAGGCTTCAGTTGTTTGGTGAGGTATAAAGACAATGGTTCTGTAATATACCCTTTCCCTGATACAGTGGGTCTACCAGGTGGATTTATAGGGTCCTTGTGAATTTTGGGTAGAAAGTAGATGTATTGCCTTGCCGAATCCTGAATTATAAGCTGATGCATGATGTCATTGGTAATAATAGCTTCGTCTCTAGCCCAAACCAGGAACTCCTCAATCTGTTTTTTAAACCTGAAGGTTGGATTAATGGGCATCTCAGAGTAATATCTCTGATCCAAAAGTTGTCTTTTAGCCTCATTATCATAATCACACCAATTTAAAAGTACTACAGCCCCACCTTTGTCAGCAGAGATAATGACAATATCTCTATTATTCTGTAATTCCAGAATAGCCTGTTTCTCAGCTAAAGTAATATTGCTTGGTTTAAAACTTGTATCGGATCTAGAAAAATAAAGATCTTTGAGAATGCTATTCTGGAATTGATGTGCCATAGGATGCATAGGCGGAGCAAAACATGATTTATGATATACAAATTTATCTTTGCTGTAATTGCTATCTGTATCACCAAAATACAATTTCAGATTCAAATTTATGCAAAAGGATATCACATCTTGGGCCAATATGTCTTCACAAACCATGACACCCGGTATAAAAGTGAGACCTTTATTTAGAACTGACAAGTGGATGGGTGATAAAACAAAATCAGACAGATTCAAAACATTCACATTTGCACTGACATTTATTTCTGCATTGCCATTTTCCACAAACTTTGTATGTTGCTGATGCCTCCTTTGTTTGCGCCCCACCCCCCCCTCACGCTGGTATCTGGGCCTAAAGGGATAGGTCCTGGTGTCCTTTTGGGGGATGGTGAGCCTGATACTGCCTGCAACTCATTGTCAGTACAAGATGAAATATCTTCAGTCGATGAGCCAGTATCCGGACTCCGTTTCCTGAGAATGGATCTGGGTCTCTTCCTTTTGGAAGTTCTTACTGGATAAGATGTAAATCTGATGTTTGCTGGGATTAGCAAAAGGGTTTTCACTTTGGTAGTCAGCTTGATCTCTTTGAAATTTCTTAATTTTCTTAATCCTGAGTTGTTCTTCTAAGTTGTTGAGGTCTGTTGCTACCTTGTTAAGTTGTTTATTGAAAAAGGGTTCTCCTTCAAATGGTTTGACATTACTAACTAGCTTAGTGACTGCATTTATTTCCCTATCAATTATCCGATCATGATACTTAGATAAAGCTTCAACAAAAGACATGGTAGCCTGTTGTTGTATGGCTGACCATTGGTTATTGAGTTCTTCGTCAGCTTCCCCCACATGCGGCTGTATACGTATTCTCAAACCTCTTGGGGTTATACCCTTGGCAATATAAGCCTTAAAAAATTTATAATGCCAAACATTAGATCTGAGAGATCTAAGATGTTTGTGTAACTGTTCAAAGGCTATTGCACAAATGGATTCAGGACCCATTTGGTCACTTGTACTGGTGTTGTTTTGTGTTAGAGAACCCAGACCAAATACTCCCAGGTCCTCCCTATCGGCTGATAAACCAATGACCAAACTGGAGAGATCCATTGTTCAATTGGAACCAAAATAACCACAATAATATATTGAACATTTTTGTATTTATATAGTATTACTGACAATAATAGCCAATTGGCTACGTCAGGAAGAAGGATCCAAATAAAAAATAATAATGATGTTAATAATAGAAGGACAATAACAGCTCAAAAATAATTGCTAAACAAACTGTTAGAATATAATCAAGGCTGCGTCCCTTTATGGATTCCTTGGATGAAAACTCCTCACTATTGGAACCATTTGTGCAATAGATAGTTAATAGCCAAGGTTATAAATGACCTAAAGTCAATGTGCCAAAAAGTAAAATATGCTGAAACTTAGAAGTCAATAACCAATGGACTAGTCCAAATACAAAAACTGAAACAATGAAATTAGCGTCAAGAGGATAAATGCAGTCAGAAAGCCAATATAGTGGTACAATTGTGTAAAAAACACTATTATTTATTATTTGTTGCAACTGAGAATGAATAGGAAACAAAAAATGGGTTAGATCTGAGTCCCCATACCCAATAATTGTACTCAATCTAAATTAAATGGTTGGTGCTCTTACCAAGCCCAGCAGAACATAACAAAATAGGGAAAGACCCTCGATAATATTATTGTATATGAATAATGCGATTCCTGGTCAATAGACCTAATATTTAACAAAAGAAAATGCCCAATATATTATCTGCTTGTGTGTATATATACACAGAGCCTAGATGGTAAGCATCTAAAATTATTAAATATACCAAATGGCTCCTCAATGGTTGACCCTATCAAGATCTAAAAATAACATGTTCATATGAACATATGCACAAAGACAAATGTGTAAATAAAAAACACAAATAATATAAACACAGGCTGGAGATGTATAAAGAAAAAATCAGATAAGTGTTCTATTAATACAATGTGGCCAAGACGTAGATTAACCCAAATGGCCTGCTGTTGAAAGAAATTGTCAAACAAGTGACAAAATGGTTATGTTCAAAGGAACACACACCCTTATTATTCGGGTTGTGTTAAGCCTAAAATGAAACAAAAAATCTGTTATATATAGAAAATATTAATACTCATAAACATGAATACCTATTGCATGTCTGTTATAATCATAACCCAACATAAACTGTCTATCCCAAAGGCAACAACAATACCTAAATAACTAGAGCAACCAAATTATACATGCAATGAGTCTACCAAAAATTGCAGACCCCTCATATCCCTTTGGTATCCCTGTACATATAAAAAATACAATGTAAAAAATAGAATGTCCCCTGTAGAACAAATCAACGACACAAAAAAAGTAGTCATTTAAAAGGAAAATGTCCAGAAAAAGGAAACCACACAGCCTCGATGGTGTAATAATACTTGTTCATAAATATGTTCACATCAATGCAAAAAACTGGGTCAACCCGAAGCTTATATATACAAACGACTGGATCCTTCCTCCCGAAAACACAACGGAACTTGAAAAAAGAAAACACAGTACCTGAATTCACTGAAACGCAGTGCTACACATGACATGGCATATGGAAAAACAATCCCCTTCTGTCTTGTCGCCAATCCAAAAGGCTGTGATAGTGAATAAAAATCCACTATAAATCCACTTTAGCAATTCCCGATCCGATACAAGTTTTAAACCAAACAATATTACTTTAGCTGAGAAACAGGCTATTCTGGAATTACAGAATAATAGAGATATTGTCATTATCTCTGCTGACAAAGGTGAGGCTTTAGTACTTTTAAATTGGTGTGATTATGATAATGAGGCTAAAAGACAACTTTCGGATCAAAGATATTACTCTGAGATGCCCATTAATCCAACCTTCAGGTTTAAAAAAACGATTGAGGAGTTCCTGGTTTGGGCTAGAGACAAAGCTATTATTACCAATGGCATCATGCATCAGCTTATAATTCAGGATTCGGCAAGGCAATACATCTACTTTCTACCCAAAATTCACAAGGACCCTCTAAATCCACCTGGTAGACCCATTGTATCAGGGAAAGGGTATATTATCGAACCATTGTCTTTATACCTCACCAAACACCTGAAGCATTTGTTGCATTTAGTACGATCACAATTTCAAGACACCACCATTTTTTTACAAATCATTTCAGACACTCAGCTTGAACCTGGTTGGCTCATGTGTACGCTTGATGTAAGTGCTTTATATACCAACATTCCACATCAAGCAGGCTTGGAGGCCCTGGCTTACTGGCTGGATGTGGCGGGTTTATATCAACCGGACTTTAATTCTTTTCTGGTTGGTTTAACAAAACATGTTCTTACCAACAACGTCTTCTTTTATCAAGATACTAGTTATTGGCAAATGAAAGGCACAGCAATGGGAGCTTCATTTGCCCCGATTTATGCAGATTTATTCATAGCCTATGTGGAAAAATTTATCATCTATGATTGCCAAAACAATATTTTTCTTGAACACATTGACATCTGGAGACATTACCTGGACATCTGTTGGATGGTGTGGAAGGGTGAGGTACAACAATTAATTGACTTCATATCTTATTTGAATAACAACATATGGGGTCTACATTTTACTGTCCATTACAATATGAATACTATTACTTTTTTGGATGTATTAATCAACAGACTACCTGATCATACATTAGGTACAGAAGTATTCAGGAAGTACCCTCAGTACAACACCATCCTCCATGCATCCAGTTTCCATCCGCCACATATTGTATGTAACATTCCCAAATCACAATTTATTAGAATAAAGCGGATTTGTTCTCAGGATTCTTCATTTCAGCAACAGAGGAAGGACTTGACCAGTAGGTTCAAATCTAGGGGCTACAGCATGGGACATGTGGTGAAGGCCAGTAATTGGGTCAATGCAATTGACAGACAGGAATTATTGAGTTATAAAGATCATACCATCACTGCACCACAACCCATTAGTTTGTAACCACCTATGCCAGGAACTCTGATACTCTTATCCAAAGTGTGCATAGACACTGGAATATTTTACAATGCGATCATGAAGTGGCAAGCATTATACCAGACAGATGTTTATTTTAATTTCAAAAAGGTAAAAATCTAAGTTCCTGTTTTAATCACTATAAATATAGTAATGTGAATAATCATCCTCAATATTCACAGACTACACTGACGGGGGATCCTTTGATTGGTTGTTTTCCGTGCAGCCATTGTACTAACTGTGATAAAGTAAGTAAATCGAAAATTTTTTCTAGTAGAAATTGTGCCTTGGTTTATGACCTCAATTTTTTTGCCAATTGTAGTAGTGATTGGCTACTGTATTTGGCCACATGCATTTGTGGTTCATTTTACATTGGACAGACTTCCCTTCCTTTTAGATTAAGAATATTGGAACATATTAGTAATATCAAGAATAAAAAGGCAAATAATGCATCTATAAACACCATTTGGTACATAAAACTGCCAAATTTTCTTTCATGGTTATTGACATTATAAAAGGTAATAGATGCAATAAGACAGGCTGGCATTCCATTTTAAATTCCAAAGAAAAAAAGTGGCTTGTCAAACTAGGGGGATTATTCCCACCTGGTTTAAATGAACAATTTTAGGAAGAACCAATGATCTTCAAGATGGGTATATTTAAATAACAACAACTGATCAATTTGTTTTACACTGATGAAGGCTGTGATATTGTCCGGCCAAAACCGGACTGGTTATTTGTTGTTTTTTATGGTTTAATAACAATAAAAGTTTTTTTCAGGTCACAGTATGCTGGCTCAACCTTTTTTGTTTAAAAGTGTATAGCTCATCAGATGAGGAACTGAAAGCTCAGCTGCAGGTTGTCAATACTTTTTCAGATGATATTGGAATGTCATTTGATCTTGATAAATGTGCAAAAGCAACCTTTAAAAAAGGAAAACTGCAGCACCAGGAAAACATCAGTTTGGGACAAGAATGTGATATAAAAGAACTTGAGCAAGGGGGGGTATAAATATTTGAAATCGATGAAGGATCAGCAATAAAACATGAACAAATGTGAATAAAGCTCAATAAGGAGTACTTTAGAAGACTTAAATTAATCCTGAAAACAGCATTAACATCTAGAAACAAGATCCAAGCCATAAATCAGTTTGTTCTTCCTGTCCTAACTTATAGTTTTGGAGTGATTAACTGGCCCCAAAAAGTGTTGGATAGATTGGATTTTAAAACAAGAAGGATGCTTCATGCTCACCAAATGATTTATAAAAATCAGTGTATACCAAGATTATATATTCCCTGTTCCGAAGAAGGGCCTCCTTGAAATTGATAACATGTATAGATCTGGAATTTTGGGACTCCATACATATCTACTGACCTCACAAGATCCAAATGTAGAGAAAGTGTAGAAACATGAGGAGAATAAATCTAAGATGACATCTCTGCTTAATTTAGTAAAAGCATATAGACATCAAGCAGGAATGGAAATCAAATCAGAAGTAGATAAAAATCAGGCAGCAGATGAATGTGCTATAAAACTAAAGAAAGAATATAAGGTGAAAGACCAGATGAGAAGACATGAAATATGGAAAAAACTTAAATATAGTTGCAAGTATAGAAAACTTCTGGAAGAGCCTCATGTTGATCAAGAACAAATGCAGGAATGGTTAAAGAGAGGTGAATTCACATCAAGAAATGAAAGGTTAATATTGGCAGGCCAAGATAGTGGGCTGCATACATGCCTGTTTACAAAGTCCATTGAACATGTGGGAAAAACAGACATATGTAGGTGTTGTAAAACTGAATTGGAAACAGCCACACACCTTGTTGCTGGTTGCAATTCACTAATGGCAGAGGGACTGTATACTGAAAGGCATAATAATGTGGTGAGACTGTTACACTGGAGATTGTGCAAAAATTATGGTATTGAAGTGGCTGAAAACACTGGAAACATGAGCCAAAAAGAATCATAGAAAATGATGAAGTTTATATCAGATAGGATCACTCAATACCAACAGTTCAAAAGATAGATGCTAGAAAATCAGATATAGTGGTCCAAGAAAAGAAGACAAAAGTAGCACTGATCATTGAAATCGCCACACCTAGTGACTACAGTGCATTGCATACAGAGAGACACAAAGTCATAAAATACCTTGATCTGCAGGCAGAAATGAGAGCCATGTGGAAGAAAGATACCCAGACAGTTCCAATACTAGTAGGAGCAACTGGTCTTATAAAAAAGAATTTACAGTCGTATTTAGGTATGTTACCAATTCATGTAACACCATACAAATTGCAGAAGGAGTCATTATTGGGCACATTGTTGGTGTTGCAAAGACCACTTTTGGCTGACATCAAAGAGTGAAACAATATTAATTTCATGAACTTTAACTGTACTTTGACTTAGGAATGGGGTCCATTCCCGACATGGTATTAGAAACCCAAACTTTTTAATGGCAAGAAATGGTAGAGTTCAGAAAATGCTCAGAACTGAGATAGAAGGGAAAATAGTGAAACAGGTTAACATCTTCAAATATCTGGGAGGGATGGCTCAGGAGAAGGTATGTATGAGTGATAAGGTCAAAGCTAGAATCAGAGGGCTGTAGCCAACTGGCACAGAGTTTCAGGTGTAGTGTATGACAGAGGAATGTCAAAGGAGCGGAAAAGTAAGGTGTACAAAATAGAGATGAGATTAGAACTACTGTATGGTATGGAAACCTGGGCAAGATAGGCATAGCAGCTGAGGAAACCAGAGGTGATGGAGAGGAAGTGCCTGAGATGGGTGGTACAGTGCACATTATGGGACACAGAAAGAAATAAGGACATAAAAGCAGAAACCAAAATAGTTCCAATTGCAGAAAAGGTCAAAGAGAACAAATGATGGTGATTTGGGCACTTATGCAGGAAAAACAGAAGACAATCTGATGAAGAAGATTTGGGAGAGACAAGAAGAAGCCAAGAGGAAACAAGGGCATCCAGCAAAGAAGTGAATTAATTGTATGAGAGAAGATCTGTGACAGACAGGCATGAGTGTTGAGGAAGGCAGGTGGCATTGAACAGAGACAGATGGTGACAGTTGACACAGCACCCCAACTCCATGTAGAAAATGGTAAAAAGGGGATTGATGATAAAAATAATGATGATGATGATGATGATGATGATGATGATGATGATGATGATGATGGCTGTTAGGATAATACTTTTCTTATTACTAGTTTCTGTCCATTAGGGTGATGGGAGCCAGACTGGAGGTAAATTTACATTTTCCCATCCAGCTGTCAAGATTTCATTTGAATAGTGTCAGAGATGAACTCTGTTTTACATGCATGGGGAACCTATTCCATAGTTCAACGATCCTTTGGGACACATATCTGTCTCTCCAGCATGTTCATTTTATGTTGCAAAAAAGTTCAAATCCCTGGATCTAGTGATTCTGGTGCTGTTTATTTTGCAGATATGCAACAGATCCAGCAGGGCTGGGTTTGAGGAACCCTTGTAAGCCAGACAATGATCACCTGTCTAAAGCATGTAGGAGACAGAAAATAGAAACACAGCCTTTAAGCATCAGTGTAGTGCAAGACCTTCCTGCCCACAAAGGTGAGAAACCATTGTGGGCATGCCAGTTATTGCACGTGGCTAGACAGATACATGCCAGACAGGGCATTGTATACAATGATAGGTCTGAAAAGGGCCAAGAAGAATGGTACTAAGCTTCATTGTACCTGGATGTCATACCCTTAGCTATAAGTTGGGTGACATTCTGATTGACTTCTTTGAAGCAGTCACCAAAGCCATAGATGAGGGTAAAATGGTTCACACAGCTTATCTAGACCTCGCCAAGGCTTTCGACACCATCCCCCACTCTGGAATTATAGATAAGCTCACTAAACTAGGTATAAATCCCTATGTCACAAGATGGGTTGCCAACTGGCTCATGGACAAAACTCACACTGTGAAAGTAACGGATTCCAAATCCGATATCAGACCAGTGACAAGTGGAGTACCACAGGGTTCAGTCCTGGGTCCTCTCCTGTTTGGTATCTACTTCTCTGAAGTGCAGGCCAACACAGAAGGTCTTTGCTAACAAAGTCTGCAGATGACTGCAAACTAGGAGCCATAATTGAAACTCCTAACAATGTGGACAAACTACAAAAGGGCCTCACTGAGACAGATACATGGTGTCAAAGCCATGGCCTGAAGCTCAATGCGAAAAAGTGTATTGTCATCCCCATTGGTAAAAACTCTGTACCCATGAACTACCACATAGCTGGTAGTTTACTTAATGCTGAAAATGTGATAAGAGACCTTGGGACACAGGTGGACAGTAGTCTCTCCTTTGATAATCACATCACCACAGTGGTCAGGAAATCCTTCTACGTGGCTCATCTCATTACAAAAGGATTCTCATCCAGAAAAAAAGAGGTCATTGTTCCCCTCTACTCATCACTCATTAGACCCATTATAGAGTACAATGCCCCTTTTGGTATGTACCTCACAAGACATTTACAACAACTGGAAAGACCACAGAAATGCCTCAAACAGTTGCCCTATGCAGACCATCTCAAAAAACTACAGCTTTACTCCATTGCATATCGCCTACTCAGGGGCGATCTCTGCCTAACATACAAAGCTATGTCAAACCCAGAGCTGTTGGACATGCTCCACTTAAAGAATTCCCAATCCCTCTGAGCTACATGCTCTAGGGACCTAAGCCTTGTCACCACAATAAACAGAACATGCTGGAGGGATAGATTCCTGTCCCAGAGACTTCCCATACTCTGGAACAGACTACCTATCAATGTCAAACAGCGCTCTTCATTAGCACTCTTCAAGAAAAATCTTGATGATTGGATGGGAAATGGGAAATTCACCCCGGGGATCACTTCTGTGGCTCTGCTTGACAGGTGCACAGGAAAATAATTTTCTTGGGTGGCGAAAGCCAGGGTACATTTTTTAGCTATGCTTGTATGGGCCCTAGGGCCGATAGCCTAGTAATTACCTATGAACCTATGAACCTATGACACAGAATAATTTTCTTACTGTCTTAGCTACATGTTGGCAAAAAGCCAGATTACTGTCTACATATGTTTCTGGATCCTTACTACTGGGTCAACTCTTAAACGTATGTTATCAGTGGACTAATTAACTTAGGTTGACAGTTCCCAAAGGGTATCATAAGGCATTTTTTAGCATTGAGTTAAAAGCCATGACTTTGGCACCAGTCTTTTTTCTGTGTTAAAGTCTCTTGCAAGACGCTTGTATCTTGGGGAAACCTATAATAGTACATAATTTATAGACATCGGTGAACTTGGAAAACCATAAACCTTGAACATTAGATGCCAAACAGGAACAGGCTCAGCATGGATTCCTGGGGTACTCCACTTGTGACCAGTCTCTTGGTGGAGGTGGTCTCACTGATCCTGACTTTTTGAGCACTGTCTGTGAGCCAGCCAGCAATACAGTGAGTTATGTAAAGATTTATACCTAACTCAGAGAGCTTGTCAACAATGCCTGAGTTGGGTATTGTATTGAATGCCTCGGCTAGGTCAAGATATGCAATTTGCACTGCGTTACCATTGTCCATTGCCTTGGTGATCCTCTCAAAGAAGTCTAACAAATAAAGTAGGCATGACCTTCCCTTAACAAAAGCAAATTGGGATGGATGAAGTGTCCATGGGTTGCCAATGTCCTTGCATATCATTTCCATGATAATTGTTTCCATGGCTTTGCATATTAGGCTTGTTAGACTCATGGGTCTGTAGTTCCCTGTGTCAGTTGGTGGTCTCCCCTTGTGGAGAGAAGTGGTTATTTGGAATGTAGCCTATTTCGAGACTTTAGTTGAAGAGTTCCTCACGTGGTCATGATAGGTCATGTTTTACACTTTTTAAGAGGCAATTGTGAATGTTATCGGGACCAATCGAGATAGTGTTCTTGGCTTTAGTGTGTGCTGCCAGTACCTGGCCCCTGCTAATAGTCATGGGTAGTATGTTGGGGGGATTTTACTTGGTGGAGCTGGGGAGGAGTGTGGGGAGGAGGTGAAGTCTGAGCTGAATTTATCAAGTTGGTAAATTTGCTATGTCTCACTGATCGGTGAAGGTGGCACTATTCACCACCAGTTCAGCCCACTGCTGTGTGTTACCTTTAAGGTTCTGAAAGAATATAGGTGAAGAAGGCTTGGTGATTGTTCTAAGGCTGCAAGGCTCACCTGTTGTCATAGTTAGCCTTGTTGGACTTAAACAGACCTCTTAGTTTCTTGTTTAGATGTATAAGAAAACATCTGTCTTTAAGGGAGTTTCTCCTGATTTTGGCAATGAGTTTTCTTCTCCCTGTTTAAGTGAGGATACCACCAGTAAGGTTTGTTTTTATTGTTTGTTTTGAGTTTATGTCTGGCAGAGTAGCCTCTGTGCAGCCATTAACAAGCTTGTTTACGAGCGTTGTGAATAATTTTCTGTAGGTAGCTGTGGTCTCTGGGTTTGCAGAGCCTTGAATTTTGACAAACTCTCACTTAATACGATGCAGTTTTTCAGAGAATAGTCCCTAACTGTTACTGGTTTAGCTGGATTTTCCAGGTTAATTTTTACTTCTAAGGAGACAACTTTTTGATCCAACCTCAGTAGTGTGGACATGGCATGGTGGAGGGACAGTGCTCTCCCATGTCACTGAGTACCAGATACAGTATGTTTGATACTCTGGTTAGAGTGTGCACTATCTGTTCTAGGGTGATTCTGTTAATAAAGTCCAGGAAGCATTGTGCCTATGAGTTTGAGTCAGTGTAAGTTTCTCAGTCTGTAGAGGAGTAGCTACAGTCACCTATGAATATGGTGTTTGGTTTAATTTGCTAGTGCTTCTAGTAGGATTAGATAAGATACCTTCGGCGACACCAATAAGCGTAATGCTGCTATTTAGTCGAGTGAAACGCTGGACAAACTTCAATAATCCACTGGTACCCAAATAGGCTTACAATCCTTTAATGGACATCACGACACTACACCATAAACACGGCAAACACGTAAAAACACTTCCTGCTTGAACAGAAAGGCTCACACAAAATAACGTGAATACATGAAAAGACTGTGCACAACAGAAAAATAGAAAAATAATAAACACGAACTGTGACAGTTTAGCGCTTTCAACCAAATCCAATGGTCTTCTTCAGAACTGAAAGTGAGTGTAAAAGCTCATTCAATTTATATCAAAGTTGACAATCAAATATATATCATCACAGTGGTATTAATATGTATATCTTTCCACACACTCATAAGGTTTTTTAGGTTTTTTATATTTATACCTTACTCTTATGTACAAGTTTTATAACATATATCAATTTAATTTATTATAAATATATATATATTTTATATGGTTAATAGCAGTGTATCACATTTGATCATTTTATATTGATTTATACATATATTTTTATACCATATATACATTTTTATACCATATATACATTTTTATATAGTATTAGTAATTTATATATTTATGCACTTTACATATATATTTTTTTATATATTTTTCATTTTTTATATTTTCTGTATATATTTATTATTGGTATATGGTTATTTATTATACATAGGATAAGTAAAGTGGTCATGTAAGAATTTTTAATACCTATTATGCCTTATCTTGCACTTTAACCCCGAACATAATACCACTGTACCACTGTGATGATATATATTTGATTGTCAACTTTGATATATTTGATTGTCAACTTTGATTTTCAGAAATCTGTACCACTTATAGATATTTTTGATAGGAATATCGTTATAGTTTTATTTTAGTTATTTTAGTTGCTGTCTTTAAAAAATTCTTCAACTGTTCTTTGGCGCCAAAATGTTTATAAATTGAATGAGCTTTTACACTCACTTTCAGTTCTGAAGAAGACCATTGGATTTGGTTGAAAGCGCTAAACTGTCACAGTTCGTGTTTATTATTTTTCTATTTTTCTGTTGTGCACAGTCTTTTCATGTATTCACGTTATTTTGTGTGAGCCTTTCTGTTCAAGCAGGAAGTGTTTTTACGTGTTTGCCGTGTTTATGGTGTAGTGTCGTGATGTCCATTAAAGGATTGTAAGCCTATTTGGGTACCAGTGGATTATTGAAGTTTGTCCAGCGTTTCACTCGACTAAATAGCAGCATTACGCTTATTGGTGTCGCCGAAGGTATTTTACTGTGTTGGTTCAGCAATTTTTTATTAGGATTAGATAAGAGGCATGAGACTCTAGGGGAATAGATAGTGACCTTTAGCTAGCTATGATATGGTGAGGGACCTTATCTATGGTGACTTGCATGTGGATGGGCTCAATGGTATCATCCTGTTTAACCATCCTAGAGGTAAGTTTGCTGCTAATGTAGATTGAGACATCTCTACCTTTGGCCCTAGTCTGTGCTGTTGTTGGTATAATTGTGTGGAAGGTTGTGTAGCCTTGCACTGGTGGAGTACTTTCTATGGCTTTAAATAAAGTCTCGGTCTTGGCACAAATGTGTACATTCTCTAGAGTGAGGAGGGATTGAAGGGTGTGGAGTTTTTGTTTAGGATCTGAGTATTGAGCAGTAATACCTTAAGCTTGCTTCTAGATTGTTCCCTACATTGGTAGTTTTGTCTTTCTGGCATTGGTTAAAAAAGGCTCCAAAGAGGTGGGCAAAGTTTTAGCCAATATTTTATTTATTTATTTATTTATTTCAGTTTTATGACCAGGGAAGTCCACTGGGCCAAGAAGAGACCATTTTCAGTAGAGGCCCGGGGAGAAAAGCTCCATTAACAATAACAAACATGCATAACAAGCAGAGTATATAACATAAGCTGAGAGAACTATTTAACAATTATGAAGACAGAACATTATATACAAAGTAGCTGTAGTGACAGTGGACATTCATTCTGTAATTTTTGTAAATACATTTTCAAACAAACAATTACTACATTTCATAAGATAAAAATATAAATCTCAGATGTAATGAAAATGAGGGTAGAAAAAGCAGTCCAGCAGTAATTGACAGATTTGAGGTATTGTATGTGGGTGTCAATAGAGAGAGACAGTAACTGCTGGGAAAAGAAAGCTGAGTGAGGAGGGGCTCATGGAGGAGAAGAGCAGGGGTATATTCATTTAGATGATAGGTAGGAGAGATTTGAAGTTGATGTGGTTTGGGTTGTTTTGAAGGATGGAGGGGAGTGAGTTCCATAATATCCAAAAGTCTAGGGGAGAACAGGTGCAGACCATCCTTGGCAAAACAATGTGGTCTGTTGACCATGTCCTCCCATGGTGACAGATATTGGATCTCCCTGGAGTGACACCGGAAACTAAGCCTAATATTAAAATCAATCATTTTAGATTCATACTATGGCATCATCTTTGG
The DNA here is from genome assembly GCF_019279795.1 of Protopterus annectens. NCBI lineage: Eukaryota > Metazoa > Chordata > Ceratodontiformes > Protopteridae > Protopterus > Protopterus annectens. Next base: position 1,645,226,966 of record NC_056725.1, read on the forward strand.
TGAAGGTAGAATGTTGCTCAGTGAGAGTTATACCTATCTGTGACAGATATTCCAAGAGATTCATTATATCTCTTCATATAGTTCAGTAAGGGAAGTCTCAGGTCATTTACACCCACATGGACTATCATAGAATCATAATGGTATCTGGGGTGCAGTAACTGAAGTGCAGACATGATATTGCAGATCTTGGTTCCAGATAGACAACTAATCCTTTATCTTCTTCTTGTCTAACCTGGTGAGTGGGGCTTCTGTGTGTCACCCAGTGGAGTCTCCAATTAACAGGGTATTAGGTAAAGTGTATTGTGTTGCTTTTGGTGTGTGTTTTAGTGATTTCTGAGAAGCAATTTTGCTGTTAGGTGGCTTTGGAGGTATTTGAGATTTAGGAAGGTTTCTTTTAAGCTCTAGGGCATAAGACAATCTGTGTGTGTGATGAGTGGTGTGTTTGAGGGATCTAGTGTGGGCATTCCTGACAACCTTGTTTGTAAGTGAGATTTTTGTCTCTAAGGAAGTTGTGTATTTACATCACTTACATACTGTGCTATTTTCTTTAATGATTAACTGGTTCTCTGACAACATGAGACAATTGCTACATTGCCTTAGGATGCCTAAATCTACCAAACTAGCCACAGAGACAACTGGAAATTTTATATCCATGTTATACTGTTCTGTAATACGATGGGCTGTTTAGAATTAAGAATTGGGCTTCAACAGCGGGTCTCCTAGGGTAGTTTCTGGGGTTAAGGGCAAGATGTTATATAGTACTTGAATATGGTAGTGCTATTCTGTGTGCAAGCTAGCTGCTGTAAGCTTAATTCCACATAATGCCACACCATTTAACAGGTTTTGGGCCTAATCCTAACTTTATTTATAGAGACATTTTGCTGTCTATAGATTACCAAGAAAGATGAAAATTAATAATACATCAAAACAAAATTAATGATACCTAGAATTCACAAAAATAGTAACAAAATGGAATCTAGAATTTTTGATACTGTGAAGTATTTAACAGGTTATTATACTAATCTTAATTAATACACAAATACAACAGTATAGCTTTTATAAACTGCATGGAATGCAGCTATTACTCTTCAAAAGAAACAGATAAAAATTATGCACTTTTCTTAGAACAGAGAATTGCATAACAAACTTTACATGCATGATTTGAAGCTGTTATGCCCAAGTCTTGTGTTTAGAGTTCACACAGTGACCACCACAGAATGGTGTAAGAAAATTTAAAAACTTTAAAAGTTGCAACATCCTTTGCACTGACATATAGAAAGTAAAAAAAAAGAGAAACTGAGTTAAGTGCAAAACAACTTTTAAAGCTTCTTTTGAACAACAGAGTATGTTGCCACTTTTGTCTACTGTTGCAAAAGCAATATTAATATCAAGTGTCTTATTACTTTAAAATCTGCTTCCACCATTTTTTCCAGTTTTGCTATACATCACAGCAACTAAATTTTCATCTGCTACAAATAATTCTGACAGGGTTTCACCAAACTAAATAGTTATCCATTCTTGAAATAAGTATCAGGAGTCATATGTTCACTCTCCTCTAGAGGTAAATTTCATGGCATCCATTTTCCTGGGTTATGATCAAAATACTAAGCACTACCCTTTCCTTATAAAAAATATATGAGCTTTAAAATTTTTAAAAAATTTTAAAATGCCAAGCTAACTCACAATAGCAACTGATCACTTTAAATGGTTTACAAGCAAACAGACAAACAAACAAATAATTTAAAGCTGCAAAGCTCCTGTTCCCGAAGGCATATATAAACTTCTTCCTAATACTATATATATATATATATATATATATATATATATATATATATATATATATATATATATATACTGGAAACTTTACATAAATTATTGGCAGATAAAAAAATGAAGTGAAGATCATACACTGTCAGTCAGCAGAGTTAGTGCTTATTGCTTTCAGATAATGTATTAGTATACATACATGCACAGACACACACACACACACACACACACACACACACACATGCCCACGCACGTGTGTGTGTGTGTGTGTGTGTGTGTGTGTAAATGTATCTATCTACCTATCTATAGAGGGAAAGAGAGAGAGAGAGAGATAGTTAGAAAGATATGGTTTGCATTCAATTGCTTCAACTATAATTTTTTCTTCCACTCAGAAAACAGACAAAATTGACTGAATATTTAAAGATCACATATCGCTGGTCTTTTCATGTGCAAGAATATAGTACTGTGATGATTTAGAAATGTGCCCTTTCTCTACTGCAATGCAGTATTGTTGAATATATACCTTTACTGGAAAAGCTCACTCAGACTCTGCCATTGATTGCCATGAGGGAAAGGTTATTTTTTTTTTGCTTTTTGCATTGTTTCATTGCCTTCTTTTGTTTTGTATATTGTTTTGCATTTTTTACATTGTGTTGTACTTGTAGTCTGCTTTTAATTGCACATTTAAACCAGGAAAGAGACCGCAGCTGTGTCTCTTAAGAGTCACACAGAAATTGGAACAGGTCAATTAATCAAGCAATAATGCCCGCTACGGTGTCTTTTATTGAGTGAATAACACCCACCCACAGGATTAAGCTGGGGATGGACAGCCTCCACACACCAGGAAGGAAGTTCTTTACACAATAACAAATACCCTCGAGGGCATTATTCTGCTTAAAGAATGGCTATCTGCTTATTTATGTTTTTTTTTTTTTGTAATATCTATCTGTAATATATATATGTATATATTGCAGAAACAACAAAGGAAGCTCCAGACCATGGCTACTAAAAACATATAAAAGTTTAATCCAAAGTGAGTGCTTTCGTAGCTCAAGGCTACTTCATCAGACAAAACGTAAATCAAAATGTGCAGTTTATATACCTTCAAGTTGAGTAATCAGTCAATTAAATTACTAATTAGCTTAAAGGCACATAACCAGATTCATTGACACTGAGTGAACCCAGATTATAAAACTGCATAAAAATGCATCTTCCACCTAATTTATTCATCTAGTAGTACATATAGGCTACAAAAAGAATGACTTCATATAAAAAAACATTTACCTAGTACATGGACCTATCTAAAGATGCATATACATATTATAAAAACATATGTTATAACAAGATACATAAAATCACCAAAAGATAACTGAGGGTACAACACGTAACTGTAACCAAAGCCAAAAACCCACAGAAAAAACCACGATCCACACTGTGTTGTAAATCCAAGAACCAAATGTTCTTTAATTCAAACAAACCCTTGGTGTAGCTGCTTGTCTCTTTGGATGGAGTGCTCATATCTAAGCTTTTCATCTTGTTTTGAAGAAGTGTATTATTTACATGAAAGCGCTCAACTATTGATTGTACAGAAGTTTGTTTGAATTAAAGAACATTCGGTTCTTGGATTTACAACACAGTGTGGATCGTGGTTTTTTCTGTGGGTTTTTGGCTTTGGTTACAGTTAAGATACATAAAATACATGATAAAATAAATACATGATTTATCTATCCACTGTTATCTGAGGCCTGTATCCATTAATACTGGTTTAATGCAGATTTTATCACTGATGCCCTTGCCAACATTGGCTTGCAGCCTAATTATCCATTCAAGTTCCTTGACTTCAACTTTATTCTTAATACCACCCCCTCTAATACTGGATCTGACCATATCTATCACTAAAAACTTGAAGTGAGTCTCACTGCCACATATCATGGTATGCTTCGTCAGGGCATTAGTGTCTATTGGCCTAGAGATGTCATAGAGGTGTTTTCTCATGTGATCACATAATCTACATGTCGTCATCCCTACAAAAAAACAGCCACATAATACACAGGTGGCAAGGTACACTAAATTAATAGTATTGCAATGTGCTGTCAATTTAAACATATATACCCTCCCTGTATCAGGGTGTCTGAACCTCCCTGTACTGTCAAGATAGTCACAGACCCTGCGCTTCTCACAAGGGTATGTACCAAATTCCACTCTGTCTTCTGAGTTAGTTGGTTCACGACAAAGTCGTGACCCACATAATATTCTTTTTAAACACTTCTGATTCTTATAGACATATCTGAGTCTTTCCCCCACAATTCCTTTTACCTTGTCATCTGCTCATGAGATATTCCAGTTCTTATTAAAAATCCTTTGTAATAACTGTGTATTGCTAGAATATGTGATGGGTATTCTCAAAGTGTTGTTTCGGGTCTATATTATAACATCAAAGTTAGGGAACATCGAATACAATATGGTCGACACCATATTGTCGAAGTTCCGTAACTTCGAAAATGAAAACAAAAAATCAAAACTTTAAATTTTTACCCTAACTGGTTTAAGAAGAGGGGCAAGCCCCCCTGCACCCCCACACCCCCACTACGTAAATATATCCACTGTGAGACTACATTACATTGCAGTAAATAGAAATCTCCCCTTACAGAAATTTCCATTTACACGCTCAAAATTCTGAGCGTTCGATATTCTCATGCCAACGATGTCTGATTTGACATTGTTAGCTTTCGAGAATATAATATATACCCATTGTTTCTATACTTTGGTGCTATGGAAGAGGATTCCTGTTTAGAAAAGTATGGAGTAATATCTACTTCTCTTCTGTTATTAACATCCATTGTCGTTTGGGAAATTTCAGTCTTACTATAGCCTCTCTCCATGAATCTATCTTTCATATTCACAAACTACCTTTCAAATTTCATATCATTAGTTATTAACCTGGAGGTTCTCACCACTTGCCCTCTAATCACATTTCTAAAGATATGCTTGGGGTGAATACTTTGTGCAAATAAGAATTTCTGTAACATTCCTTTCTATATATCTCAATATCAAATTATTAGTTTTCTGTATAATCCTGCCATCCAAGAAGTCAATTGTAGAAGAGGAACTCTTCATTGTAAATTTCAGAAACTGTGTACTGTTACCTAATTTGACAAAGAAAGGATTGAAAGTGTTGCTGTCACCATCCCACAACATAAAAATGTCATCCACAAACCTTCTATAAAAGCCAAGTTGGCCTTGCATCTCAGTGATCACAAACTGTTCTTCCCAAGCTGCAATGACAATGTAGCTATTGGCACATGGTGTGCCCTTAGCTATACCATCCATTTGTTTTTAAACAGTGTCACCAAACACAAACAGACTGTTTCCAAAATGAGTTCCATCAGCACGGCTAGGAAATCAATAAATTGATTGTCATAAGTGCTATCTTTCAACAGATACTGTCTAAATAATTCAATCCCTGCTCTATTGGGAATCATGGTGAACAGGGATTGTACATCTAGGGTAATCATTAACCATTGTCTGTTAAGGTTAGCATTACCAACAAACTCATGCAAATCTCCTAGAAATTGCTTGGTGTCCCTCAATATAAATATATTCTTGGATAAAAGAGCCTTTAAATGTTGTTCCACAAAAACAGGCAATGGCTCAGTGCACCACCCTCTCCCTGCCACAATGGGCCTCATAGGGGGTAACATAGCATGTTTGTGAACCTTAGGCAGTCTTTGTATAACAAGTACTATCGGTTTCTCTACAATAAAGTACTTGAATAATTCCATACTAATTAGTCTACTCTGCAAGCATTCAAAAAGGGAGTTATAAATGCATTTTTCACATGTATTAACTCTATTAACACTTATCTGCTTATAAAACTTCTTGTCATTTAACATTTCTTTCATAGTTCATGTGTAAAATTCAAAGTCCATTATAACCAAAGGGCCGACTTTGTCAGCCGGTCAAATTGAAATAGAATAATCATGCCATAGGACTTCCAATGCTTCCCTTTCTTTTATGTTTAAATTAGAAAAATATTTCTTATTTGAATTACCACTATTATACAGTTCATGTATTTCTTTAATGCATGCCTTTTCAAAAGTCTCTACAGCTGAATTATTTATAGAAATGAAGCTACTAGGTTTTCTAAATTTTTTAGCAGCATCTGTGCTACTGTCCATTCCACCAAAATAAACTTTCAACATAATGTTACGAGTGTAGTTTTTAAGTTCAATTATGTTCTCTGTAGCAGTCATTCTGTTGTCTGGTATAAAGAACATACTTTTCTGCAGTACATTGGCTTCAAATTCTGTCAATATTCTACTTGAAATGTTCCAAATCAGTGTAGCCTGTTCTGTTACCACATCTTTTTTTATCATCAGGGACTTCTCCTCTTCTACAGAGGCTTTGCATTTGTGGTGGTCTCTGCTCCAGGACCACTCTCGAAAAGAATTAGCTCAGATAGGGTAAGGCACTAAGTTCATCTTGTTCATCATAAAGTTATTTGTGGTGCCATTACATCCATCAGGAGAAACAGTGGACCCAGTATTCTTCCTATGTGCCCCTCCAGCACTATTCATCTCTGTAGCAGTAGAGTTGTTCACTTCCTTCAATGGCTGTGCAGGAGGGGACGTGTCCTGCATCTCAAAAGCCAAACTGTCATTGTTAGTGTCAACCAAACTGATCGGATTTAAAGGAACAGCTACAACTTCTTTAGTTTCACGAGATTTTAAATTTCTATCACTGTCAGTTCTTTGAACAGGCTGAAGTTTAGATTTATTACTACTAGAACCACCCTAATTCCATTCTTTCAGCCAGGCAAAAACCCTGTCAGCTGAGAAATCTTGTGTGTCTCTTTGCTTTTCCTTTCTTTTATAATTCAATAGCTGCTGTTCATAAGCTGCAATAATTTCCAAAACAGCATCACGTTTTAGATCTAAAATATGGTGTGCGTAAATGTCATACAAAGTTCCTTGTAAATTATTAATACTAGTTATCAGAGCTTCTTCCTCTGGTGTAAAGAAATTAATTAACAGTTTCATATAGTTCCTACTAGTCTTTAGGTTAATTTGTTGCCATTGTAGTAAAAGTTCATTATAGACAGTGCCATATGTGGGCATATTGAGCACCCATAACCCACGAGTAACAATTTGCAGCTTAAGGCAGGCTTATAGGTGAAACCTTTGAGCCTGGAGTTTTTTAACTTATGCAAATAATTTTCCAATTTATGTTGCTCCTTCTTCAAGGCCGTCACATCATACTCACAGTTCTCATTAATTTGTATAGTACTAGCCACAGGATCAAAGTCCAGCAATGGGTTATTCCGATTCTCCAGGGTTAGTTGTAATTTCTTCTTCCAAGCTTCCCTTTCAGGTACATAATCGAGTTCCAAATCCAATGAGGCATTCCTCCCTGCCGTGTCTCCACACCACTTATCAAAAATTAGAGAACAAGCAAATACAAATAAAGTGGTGTAGGTAAACTGTTCCTCCAAAATTAGAAATACAATGCAGAAACAACAAAGGAGGCTCCAGACCACGGCTACTAAAAACATATAAAAGTTTAATCCAAAGTGAACGCTTTCATAGCTCAAGGCTACTTCATCAGACAAAACTTACATCGAAATGTGCAGTTTATATACCTTCAAGTTAAGTAATCAGTCAATTAAATTACTAATTAGCTTAAAGGCACATAGCCAAATTCATTGACACTGAGTGAACCCAAAATATAAAACTGCATAAAAATGCATCTTCCACCTAGTAGTACATATATGCTACAAAAAGAATGACTGCATATCAAAAATCATAGATTTTATAATATGTATATGCATCTTTAGGTAGGCCCATGTACTAGGTAAATGTTTTTTGATATGCATTCATTCTTCTTGTAGCATATATGTTCTACTAGATGAATGAATTAGGTGGAAGATGCATTTTTATGCAGTTTTATAATCTGGGTTCACTCAGTGTCAATGAATTTGGTTATGTGCCTTTAAGCTAATTAGTAATTTAATTGACTGATTACTCAACTTGAAGGTATATAAACTGCACATTTTGATTTAAGTTTTGTCTGATGAAGTAGCCTTGAGCTACGAAAGCACTCACTTTGGATTAAACTTTTATATGTTTTTAGTGGCCGTGGTCTAGAGCCTCCTTTGTTGTTTCTGCATTGTATTTCTAATTGTGGAGGAACAGTTTGCCTACACCACTTTATTTGTATTTGCTTGTCATATGTATATATATATATATATATATATATATATATATATATATATATATATATATATATATATATATATATATATATATATATATATATATATACACACATATATATATATAGGTGTACTTCACTATCTCGAAATACTGATAACTCGAATTTCAGTATCTTGAGACTAAAATATCGAAAGCCCAGTTGCGTGAAAGTCCACATAACCGAATCTGGAAATGTTGAATCAGCGGTTGTGGTGGTGCACTGTGTTAATGGATAGCTGGAGATTCAGGTAAGTGTTTCAATTTTAAGGGTTTTGGCTAGGGATTTTAGTGTATGTTAGTGTGTTAGGAATTTGTAGGTGTAGGTTAAGGTATGTAGGTAAGAGTGTGAGTGTGTAAGTGTACAGAATGGTGGTGTTTGTATGTATGTGATGTGTGTTTCTGCAAGGGGAATGTAGAGTGTGTAGCAGTGTGTTTAGTGTCCCTGTCTTTTTATTGCGACCTTGGAGTTAGTATATATATATAAATAGAGGGGCGTGGAGGGCACAGCCCCCCCCGCTTTTATGTAGGGTAGGTTCATGTATTTGTGTTGTGTTGTGTTTGTGTGTTTTGTTTGTTTGTTGTTGTGTAGGTAGGAAGGTATATGTGTGTTTGTTTGTGTGGTAGAGGTTGTATTTAAAAGTCACAATTTTAAATTTTGCACTTTTGGGGTTTTGGTATTTTGAGTTTTCAGCTTTATAGTCTCGAGATACTGAAATTCGAGATTTCAGTATTTCGTGATTATAAAGTGAATATATATATATATATATATATATATATATATATATATATATATATCTATATCTATATCTATCTATATATATATATATATATATATATATATATATATAAATATATGGGGTCTACTACGGTTGATTGAAAACTCACTTGAATGAAAATGAAATTACTCCTACCACTTCACTGAAAGCTCACTTCACTGAAAACTCATTTCTTTGAAACTCATTTTGTTGAAAGTTATAAATTGCCTTTTCCCCACTGTAGTGCGACCCTTGAGTTAGTATATAAAGTAAGGGGGGTTGTGGGAGGCACAGCCCCCCGCATATTATAAACATTTGAAACTATACACAGTGATGCTTACAAGTACAATAAATGTTTCCAAAAGAAAATATATAACCAAGATATGTGGGGGCCTTCACCCCCCCACACCCCCCTTACTTTATATACTAACTCCAGGGATACACTACAGTGGGGAAAAGGCCATTTATAACTTTCAAAGAAATGAGTTTCTGTCAAGTGAGTTTTCAGTGAAGTGAGCTTTCAGTGACGTAGTCCTAGCAATTTCATTTTCAATTAAATGTGTTTTCAATCAAAGATCATTGGGGGGGTTGAAGTCACTAAACAATGAGTTACATGTCAGCTTCAGACTTTTTCATATCTCTCAATAGAATCAGAGACAAATCCAGAAGTAAACATGGACACTTTTAAAATATTAGCGCTATTAACTTGTGACATTGACCGAATAAGAGAATGTAAATTAATATACATTTTTGAAGTAAAAAAAAGTCTAGAACTCTATTGTTGTCATTGTTTGCTTTGTAATTCACCATGCTTTCTTCAAACGTCAACAGTTTTAGGAGTGATTAAGGGAGTCTGACCTAATATTTGAGTCAAGATCAGGGACAGGTGAGAGGTATAGACCTCATATCCTTCAGAAAATGCATCTTGACATAAATTCTGCTATTACAGCAACTTCCTCATTTTATAAGAATAGTATATAAATTATGTGCCTTCTGTTGAGCCGTTATTACCCCTCCACTATTTTAGACTTTATCCGGATTCTTGATCTAAGAGGTTGAGAGTCATGCATGCGTTTTCATTTTAAGAGTTGCATCCACTGCTCAATAGAGCGCAGTCTGTCTCTCTCTCTCTCTCTCTCTCTCTCTAACACCACACACACACACACACACGCACACACACACACACACATACACACACACACACACACACACTTTTCTATTTTTTATTATCCATTTTTTTGTAATTTTTCACTTGCTAAACAGCAAAAGCACTTTTTAGAGAGCATAACGTAATAGCTCAGTTGCTGTCACTCTTACTTTCATGCACTTATACCCTCACACACAGACATAAATACACTCACTGTTCTTTTTTTTTTAATTTACATTCATTAAACAGCTACAGTGCTGCTTTACAAGTGTAAAATAATGGCAGACCATATCTCTATTAAAGTCCAAGCTCCATGGTGGCTTAATATGCTGCCAAGAAGCAGTGCACTTATTTTTAAGTGGGCATAACCTGCATATTAACACCATGTTTCAAAACGTTCTTTCTCCAATTAGAGTGATGATGTACAGGTCGCCCATTCTCTAAGGATAATTTCGTGTGAACTGAGGGTGGAACTAAGACCTAAGCCTTCCAGTTCAGGGTTAAAATAAAAAAAAATTCAAGGCATTCCTGGAAAAGCTCACTCAGACACTGCCATAGATTGCTGAGGGAAAGGTTAGTTTGCATTTGCTTTCTTATATTTTATATTGCTTCATTGCTTTCTTCTGTTTTGTATATTGTGGTATATTTTCCTTGCATTATGTTTTACTTGTACTCTGCTTTTAATTGCATATTTAAAGTAGAATAAGACCACAGCTGTCTCTTGTGAGTCACACAGAAATAACATTTTCCTCTACCCTCCTACCCTGGTGCTGTTATATTTTATTACCTGATTGTCTTTCTAGTTTCCTGCTCCTTGTGTTAATTTGACCACATATTTCCTTCCATCTCCTCTTTCTTTGGCTACTGTGTATAAACACAAAATTATCATTTTGTAAAAGCATTCCTTTTCAGCTATTTAAATTTATTGGCCCTCCCACTGTATTTGAAAGAGCTAGAATATAAAGATCCCACCCCCTTCCAATGCATCTTGCTCTTTTAAAATTAGTGGCTCTCTGCTTAGCTTGCTAACACTTATGTTGCCTCCTCCTCCCTTTCATATACAAACTGCAACTGTTAGGATAGTAACCCATTTTTCCGATGTTACCTTTAAAATCTGCAGCATCTAGTCTAAGACCACCAAGTATTGGAGAGTACATATTCTGTTACTCAGTAGTCATCTTGGGATCAGTGGTTCTGTTTTTCTCCTGGTGAGAGAAGGGGCATAGGGCATTATTTCCTGGAGACAGCTGATCAACAGAAAGCCTGATTTCTTCCCCCAGGAATTTCTTACATTTTTCCATTTTTACCCAATACATCTTCTCTGTAACACAGGAATAAGGTTAGCTTTCATTGATCTATCTCATTGTTATTTTAAAAGTGCTCTAGCTCAACAAATATCAATGTAGGAAGTGTAGGAGATTTGCAGGCCTAGGAAAAGGGGCAACAGAGCTATTATCAGTGGCAGATTAAGAAGAGCTGCACTCAGGCCTATAATTCCTTCTATGTTGCTGGCTAACATAATATCTTGGGAATACAAAATGGAATTTATCAGGCTGGACATTAACACAAACAGTAAGGTAAGAAACAGCTGTATTATTATATTCACTGAGACCTGGCTAAATTCAAATATCAGTGACCAAGTTGTTGGAGTAGACAAATTCTTCTTGTTCAGCACAGACAGGTTACAGGCTCTCAGTGGCAAAACAAAAGATGGAGGAGTCTGCATATACATCAACAACACCTGGTGTGAAAACAATGATGTTGTCAATAGCTATTGCTCAGCTGACATTGAATATCTTACAATTAAATGTCATCCATTCTACTTGCCCAGGGAGTTTCCACTATCTTTATAACTGTAGTTTACATACCGCCAAGTGCAAACACTAATGAAGCACTCACCAGCCTGTACCAGTTATCCTGTGATCTGATAATCAAGAACTCAGAGTGTATCAACATTTTAGCTGGGATTTAAATCAGGCCAAACTGAAAACTGTGCTACCAAACTACCAACAGTATGTAAACCTCTCTACAAGAGGCGAAAACACACTTGATGATGTGTAGTCAAATTGCAAACAGGCATTCAAGCCAGCCCCCCCCACACACACACACACCAACTTGGTAGCTCCACCTCAGATTATACCTCTCAACTGTACGGATTTTCAAAGTATGTCCAGATTTTTGCCTCATATTTTTTGTGTGTTCCTCCTAAAATTTGTACTTTTCTGTCAAATACCTGAGGATTGATGTAATTAAATAATGATAAATATTTAAGTTTAAGACTCCAAATCATTCAGAAAATGCACGCTAATGCAAAACCTATTATTCTAGCAACTTTCTAAGTTTGTAAGAGCAATATTTAAAATCTGTCCCTATTTGTCTCCCCATCATTTTAGGCTTTGTCCAGATTTCTTGCTCTAAGAAGTTGAGAAATATGCCACTCAGATCATATTTCTATCCTGCTTATCCCCTCCTATAAACCAATGCTAGTAAGGGAAAAACCTTTCAGGAAGCAAATAAGGATCTGGCCTGAAAGTACTGTCTCAGCTCTCCAAGACTGCTTTGAATGCACTGACTGGAATATATTTAAAGAGGCTGCCACCACAAATCAATGTATTAATTTGGATGAGTACATTGAAATTGCTGTGGGATCCATCACAAAATGTATTGAGGATGTCACTACCCTGATGGATGTAACCACCAGAGCCAACCAAAAACCCTGGCTCACTAGTGAGGTATATGAATTACTGAAAGCGCATAATGCTGCCTTTAAGGCTGGAGACAGAGAGGCTTTGAAAAAGACCAAGACTAACTTGAACAAAGGTGTGAAAGTAGCAAAACTGGCTTATAGTCTAAAAATACAGAGACACCTCTCTGAACAGAAAGATCCCAGGCAGCTGTGGAAAGTGATCCAAACCATTACAGACTATACAACCATCCACACGATGTGATGATAACCCAGACTTTTTAAACAAGCTAAACATCTACTTCAGCAGATTCAAGGAATCAAATGGAACCACACCAGAGAGACTACCCACAAATGAAGATTCCACATTGCTATCCCTCAGCCTGGAAGAAGCACACACGAACCTACATAGGGTTCATCGGGGCAAAGCAACTGGTCCAGTTAGGATCACGGGGAAGCTACTTAAAAACTGTGCTGATCAGCTGGCACCAATTTTCACAGACATTTTCAATATATCGCCCAGTCAGGAAAAAGTGCCCAAATGCTTTAAGACCACTGACATCACCCCTCTGCCCAAGAAACCATCTCCGGCTTCATTAAATGATTACCAACCAATTGAATTTACCTCAGTAGTGATGAAGTGTTTCAAAAAATGGTCAAGGATCATATAACATCCTGACTACCTGCTACATTTTATCCTTTACAATTCACATACAGGTCAAATTGTTCTACTGTATATGCTATAGCCTTAACACTTTATCACACATTGGACCACCTGGAAAATAAGGGTGGTTACATACACATGCTGTTCATAGATTTCAGCTCGGCCTTCAACACAGTTATTCCACAACAACTGCTGTCTAAGCATAGTAAACTGGGCATAGAAAACACAACAAGCAAGTGGATCCTCAACTTCCTAATTGAAAGGCCACAAATAGTTCAAGGTGGAAATCATCACTCAAACAGCATCACCCTAAACACTGGGGTCCCACAAGGTTATGTACTCAGTCCAATTCTTTTCACAGTTCTAATACATGACTGCACAGCTATGCATCAGTCAAACAGAATCATCATGGTTGCAGATGACACCACAGTAATCGGCCTTATTAAGAAGGAAGATGAGGGAGCTTACAGGAAGGTAGTGAACCAACTTGTTCATTGGTGCATTGACAATAACCTACCACTAAAGGTTGGGAAAACCAAGGAAATCATCATCAATTTTAGGAACAAGAAAAAGCCACACTCCCCTATCATCATCAATGGTGTCACAGTGGAGAGAGTAAATAGCACCAAATTCCTAGGGGTACATATCTTCCAAGACATAGATTGGGCCACAAACACTTCCTAACTTATACAGAGAGCCCACCAACGTATCTACTTCCTTAGGAAATTTCGTAGAGTTCCCCCCACAGGTCATACTCACCTTCTACAAAGTCACAGTTGAGAGTGCACTGGCAAACAACATCATTATCTAGTATGTAAATTGCTCTCAAGCTGATTGGAAGGCACAGGATAAGACTGTTAAACAGGTCACAAAAATCTTTGGCTCCAGCCTTCAATTCTTACAAGACATATATTCAATCAGATGCTATGGCAGAGTCCAAAAACTGTTGTGAACAGGGTCTCTATTAAATCAGCGAACACTTAAAAAGCAAATGCTGATTTATCGACCCCATGTAAGCAAAAGCTTACAATCCCAAGCACTTAGAACAGAGATTTTTCCCCAGGGAAAAAAAAATTGCTGTTCCAAAAAAGAAAAAGAAAAAACTTTAAAACGTTACATATACTGGGGGGCTTTGCTCCCCACCCCCCCCCCCGATATGGGGGGCTGTGCCCCCACCCCCTACTTAAATATACCAACTCAGAGATCACACTGCAGTGACAAAAATGGCAAAGATAACGAAGGCAGCCAAGCGATTTCTTTCCCAGGGAAAGAATTTGCTTATATGCCGTTTCGCTATTTTGCTGTTTTGTGCTTTCAAGTTTGTTCAAGACGCATTTGAAAGAATGTGCCTTTGATCATGTAATAGGGAACCTGAGGATATACACCATTCATCTCATGGACTGTTCCAACAAAGAAGTGCCACAGAAGCAATAAATGCAAGACATCCAGATTCCATAATAGGTTCTTCCCACACGCTATCAGACTCCTGAATAACAAACCCATAGCCTAACGCACTGCATGGGTAAAACATTGTTTGTGTGCAACATGTCATTGTTGTTGATATAAGCTCTCTGAATGGCTCACTTCATATATCTCTATCTGCACTAGGAAAACTGTGAACTGTAAGTTTATGGTATATATTGGTGGTGGGTATGTTTACATATGTGCCTCTTTTATTTATTGTACTACTGCTTTTTCCATATCCTTATATTTCTACTGAGTCTATTCCTGCTGGTGTATTTGTTGTGTTTCTGATGCAAATAGTTTTCAAATTTGTTTTATTTTATTTACTTTTTTGTATCTTATTTTTTTATTTTTATTTTTATGTAATTTAATTTTTTTATTAATTTAATTTGTCTTCCTTCTGTAAACAGTCATTCATGTGGTACAAGCCTCAGTATCGAAATTTCATGCAGTGATATGCATTATTTCCTCTGTGTTGATCTGTATGACAAGATAATTTACTTTGACTTTGTTGTAATCAGACTTGCCTTGTGATGTTTGTGGTTGATACTGTGCACTCTAGATTGTGTAACCAGATAGGTAGGTGGTTTGAATTCAATACTAACTAACTACTTAGGGTGAGTATGTTTCTGTAGTGTGAGGTAGTAATGTTTTCACCTACTGATTCGATGTGCAGCTTTCCAGTGGGAGTGGATGCTCTCACCACATAAAGTCCCTTTTAGCACACACATCACTCTAGCAAAACAATGATGAGTCATCCTTTCATATGTGCACTATCTTATAGTTGTAATAAATCTTCTCATGTGGTGCTTGCAGTTCATGCAGTGTGCTCTAGCTTGTGACATACCTCTCAGCTGTACAGATTTTCACAGAATGTCCAGATTTTTGCCTGATATTTTTGGTCTGTTTTTCATAAAATTGTGTTTTTTTCTGGAAAATTAGCAGCAAATCACTAAAGACTGAAGTTAGAAAATCATGACAGACGTTTGATTTTCAGACTTCATACCCTTCAGAAAATTCATGTTAATGCAAAACATGTTATTCTATCAACTTTCTAAGCTTGTAGAAGCAGTATTTAAAAAGTGTACCTCTTTTTGGGCCTCTGTCCCACTTTTATTAATGGCTTTGTCCAGATTTCTTGCTCTAAGAGGTTGAAAGGTATGGCTTGTGATCTTAGGTTGTCAGTTTGAATGCTGACATTAATCCATAGAGTGTGTGTGTGTGTGTGTGTGTGTGTGTGTGTGTGTGTGTGTGTGTGTGTGTGTGACTCTACATGGAGGTAGAAATGGCATCAACTGTGACTCTACATGCAGGTAGAAATGGCATCAGCCACAGATCTGATGTATAGCTGGAAAGGCATCTTTCACTACTTTCTGATCATTTTAGCATAGACAACTTATTTTTGAAACACTGTTGAGACCATTAGTTGAAATGTGATTTATCTGACCATTATACTAATTCATCTCCTGCGGCGTAAGGAAATGAGACGATATGTTCTAACTTGTGGACTCAGTAAGGCATGAATTTGAAACTTGGATTTTCTAAGTATTCCTCATGTGTGCCCTTCTACAGTCACAGGGAAGACAGGATTACCTGTTAGGTAATATAGTTAGGTATGCCTAATATCATTCAAGTTTTTGCAACAGTGCAAATCCCACCACTCAAGCCATTTAAAGTCACACATATGCCTTGCAGCACTAAGATGATGTCATGCTTTCCAATATACCCTGCTTACATTTATAGCAAGGCTTCACTTATGGCATGTGCAGTTGATACGACATGCTGTAGTCTGAGAAATTCAATAGACAGGTGCTGAAAGCTGCAGGAACTCAGTAGTATGAGTATGTCACTATAGTTTATAGTTGTTTATATTGTTTGCTCAAGCCTCTGCATACCTTAACATGGTTAATAATAAGTGCTCTGACCATTAATAGGTACTGCTGAGCATGCAGCTTTACCAAGTGGCTTGCATATTTAATGATCACTGCTGCTCATTGCACTGGCACAAGCAAAATGTGTAGTCTTATGGCAATGTGTACATGCATGTTAATGAATCACCGCAACTAAATAAATAAATAAACAAATAAATAAATAAATAAAAATTGCATCTGAATTCCACACTTATGCCTTACCAGCTGACTAACAGATGGTTATTTGCCATGTTCTTGCTGTTTACTACAGATTTAGCTTACAAAGGCAACAACTCTGTGTATAGAAACAGTATAAACAGGGTATATATCGATTAGTTAATGTTTCACTGCAGTCAGTACTATAGCATTTTTAGATTCTGTATGAGAATGTTTTTCATTTTTGTGTTTCATGCTGCTGTTTTACTGGCCGCTCACCAGCTGATGATATTTGATATACATTTGTGGTTTACTACGGATGAAAATTAGAACTATCTTTCAATTTACATACAATTTTTTAGTAAACTGTTTTTTTCCAGCATTTCTTATTCCGAGCGGGTATTTTACAAAAACATTAGGAAGCAAACAAGCTTTTGTTGCTGTACTTTTCATCATCTTTTCATCTAACTTTACTGTATATGATTAGCCTTATACCCACTGTTTGATTTGCTGTTTCGAATCATTCGACCAGTCATGATCTGTATTTAAACACTGAAAGCCAGAGGTCTCTAGAAAACATGCAGGGGCACAGATAACAAAAGCCACCAAAGCCAGTATGCAGGAGATCAATAAGTAATCCAAAATTTATTTCCAGCATAGGTACAACAAATAATTTCACAGCTACACTAAACTTTCTCAATGTTATGAAGGAAAAAGTGGCATCATATATTTCTATGTAATTAATTTGTATGACAATGCAGAAATATATATTTTTAGAGAAACAGGGATAAACAGGAGTTTATACATATATACATAAACACATATATGTTTTATGAATATATATATATATATATATATATATATATATATATATATATATATATATATAATACAGAGTACATTTCTGAAAGTTTTGGAGTGAAATGTTTAGTTTTCAGATAAGTAACTGTGAAATTGTTTTTTTTTCTAGTTTTGTAATATGTGTCATATCATTTCATTGTGCACACACTCTATTGTGTTATTTTTAATATTTTTTTGCAATGATTAATGTATTTTTTCATGAAGTATGTGATAATGAAAGTTAGTGATTCCTTTTTACTGACTTTTAGTACAATAGTTTTTATATGAAAGTAAATTGTGAGGGAGTGAAATCCCCCTCCACACATAAAAGATAGCATTAATCCTGGAATTTTAAAAAGCTGTCAGTAGTCTGAGCTGGTAAAATTATTTCCTGTGACATGATCAGTATTATGAGCTCAGACAATGTATTGTCAAGCAGTGACTGGAAAGTGTACTATGAACTAACTCTCACTCTGTTTTAACCCATTGTGCAATATCATTTTTTTTTTTAGTTTATACAGAATATGGTGTCATTCTTAAATCAGTGAAGCAGAGTATTCAGTCTCTGACCTTAGTAAGTAGTGCATTTTCTTACACCATGACCAGAAAACAAACATAACTGATTTTGATACATACAGCAGTCTGCAGTCTGCAGTCTGATTCCTGCTTATCCTTCTTGAATTATGGCTGAGCATGTTGGAAGTCAGTGAAGAGCACCACAAGGTTACTGATTGCTAGATAGTTTATTTGCATATTATTACAGTAGAGAACAATGCAGATGAGTTTTAGTATGTATTTATCTGCATATTTTTTTTATGCTTGCTTTTAGAGTTGAGCTGAGCTGATATATGGTAAACAGATCTGACATAAGTGCCCAGGAAAAAAAAGAAGGAAGTATACAATCTTATGTTCCTTTAGTCATTATGTTAAACTTTTTATTGAACATTTGTTTTTAATTTTTCAAGTCTCAGCACCTAAGGCCTCCATTTCAACTCTTATAAAAGGTTTACATGTTTTGACAGTATTAACAGTATCTTGTGCAGAGTTATTGCCAATGTAAGATTTAGTTTTTGAATAAAAGGACATCCAAAAGTTAAGTGAAAGAAACTTAACTAAGAAGCCATTTTGAAAGAAAAGCAAACTGATCTTGCCATTCTTAGTGTCGACATTTATCCATAGGTCTGGCTGGTCACCTGAATGGGTGGGAGGTTGGGATAATGGTTAAGGGGGATAATGGTTAAGGTATTTGCCTTACAAACATAAGGTACAGAGTTTGATTCTCACATGGAGTAATTGGTTAGGCTTAAAATTGTCCACAAGGGCAATTAGCCTAGTAGTAAGCTAACCTATGAATATCAGATGTATGCCATTAGATTTCTCTGTACCCCATTTATGTATAATGATGTACACCTTTTTGAACAAAACACCAGTTTATCACAGCTCATTCATTACCTGCTTAAAACAGCCTAAATATGATTTTGTAAAGGAATGCATATGGAACAGCTTACTGATTTTTACTTCTTGGCAGGTAACAGAATGAGTATATTTTTGAAGTTCATGTTAAGAGGAATATAAATGCAGATAGCCTTTAAAATCTTGATTTTGTTTAGAAAAAGAACTTTGTATTTAGTGAAATGAAGTATGGTTCTCATCTGTCTTTATTCATTAGTCATAATAGCTGTGAAATAGATCTTTTGCTTCTTTTAATGTAAGTGAAGCAGAAATTCAGTATTTTCCAGCACACGTAGCATGCTTTGAGTTTGGTGTTCCTATGTACCTTGATTACGTTCAAATTAAAATTTGGAGATAAACTTAAGTATGAAGCAATGGTTTGTCAGCTAATGAATGGAAATGACATATGTACAGTTCCTTACTGGCTAAACTCATCAGTTGTGTGTTTTTAGTGTGAGCATGTTATTTTGTGTCATGGTGCATTTCACTGCAGTGTACTGTGTGAGTTACTAGTAAATATTCTGTTCTTTTTTTCTCCTTTTCCTACTATGGTGACATCATGGCATTGGTGTATTTAATTTTGGAGGCTGCATGGGGGAAAGTGCCTCCCCTGTAGACACACCCCCCAAAAAATTCCATTTTTATTGTTTTTTTGTCTCTTCATTTTTCAAGATTAGATTTTTGCCCCCCCCCCCCGATACCTCACTTCTCCACACAAACTGAATCATGTACTTATAAACTAACTATACTTCAGATGAAGACCAAATCTAAAAATTCAATCCTACCCCTTTTTATTTCCCACATTTACTAACTCCATATAGGTATTTTTACTCACATTTCCCTCTCTCACCTTCTTCTTTCACACTTTATTTATTGATATAAAAATAATTTTGACATCTATGTGTAAATAGTTATAGTTTTTTTATTTATTTTTCTCTTTCTTGCTTTTTTTTACTATTTTAACCAATACACTGTCTATAACACATAGTGTACTAAAAGTCATGTATACTAAAATGCATTTCTTATGGTGTTGGTTCACTGAAAGTTAGGTAGTACTGAACTTTGTTAACACCATAAAATGAATACACAGTAAATTCTTACCCTTTGAACAGTTTCTTGTAGTTAGGATAGTTTAAATATATTATTGTTTATTGCAAGTACATCTGTTATACCTCTTTCTCTCTCTATATATATATATATATATATATATATATATATATATATGTATATATATATGTCATTGCTACTTTTGCTACATATGTTTTTATATATAAATCAATAAACATTATACTGGAAAAAAAATGATTTTTCGTAAAGAGTGAAAGCAAAAATACATCTTCAACATCTGATAGGTAAACCTTCCAAACTATAAACAAAGCAAGCATATATTACTTTATCTAAAAGTACAGAATTAAAATTATTAAGTCAAACACTGGGCTTTATAAATTTTTAAAGTATATAGAACTAACTTTAGTCTGTTAGCTGTAAAAACAAGTCTGATGACAAATATGCTTGTCCTTCAGTGCAAAGTATTGCTCTGATATATTGAAAAATGTTGTACTTACTAATCTAAAGCTAAATAGCTAGAAGTACTTTGGAAATATTTAATCAAAAAGAGGAAGAAGAAAAAACTAAAGAGGTGAAAAAGTAATTGCAGAAAATAAAAATAAGAACAGCACTACAAATAATATGGAAATAAATAACACACTAAACAGGGGAGTGGAGATTGTGCCTGCAGTACTAGTAATTTGTTTATCAGAAAATATCTCCAGAAAGTAATCTCTTCCCCTAAGGCAGGTTAATAAAACAAACGTGTTGGCCTTTTCATCTGGCCGTATTTGTTACATATTTTGTGAAAGATAGAACATCGGTAAGGAATAATCAAGAATAGTGGTAGAAGAAATGAGTCCTATATAACTTCACTACAAAACGTCTAAAGAATCTTCATGTAATTGTAGCTTGAACCTCTTATATATTATGCTCGCCACGTATGCGACTCAATATAACCCATACTGTTATGTGAAATACCCTTGAAGCTACTATGTAATAGGTTATACTGTGTGACTTTCTAAATGTTCTATCTTGTAATAAACTTACCGTCATGCTTTGTATACTCTAATTAAGTTATTGTGGAGCTTTTCTCACCAAGCTGTCACTGTAAATGGGCTCTTCTTGGTCCAGTGGACTACTCTGGTCAAGAAATGCCAATAAATAAATAAAATAAATAAATAAATAATGCTAAAAATAATGATGAGGTGAAATTCATGAACATTTTCATCACTGGAGGGAAGCATTATCCAATGGGAAAAGAGTTACATTATGCCTTGTCATATGCAAATAATAGTGCATTAAATTATTAAAAAAATGATTAAAAAATCTTAATAATTATTCAACACAAACTATTGTGTCACTATATAGTATACAAAAATGTATAGGACAAATTGACAGCTTCAATTATTCTAAACATTAGAACATCACACCCTGCAAAAGTGTAAATCCTTAACTTCTATTACGACTTATTAAATTCCAGTGCAATGAACCAACCTACTAAACTTAATCGAAAACTCACCCAGAAGAAAATAACACAGACAGATTGTTTTGCAGGGGCAAGCCTTCCTACAACCACATTATATGGAGCAAGACAACATATATTGTGTGTGTGTGTGTGTGTGTGTGTGTGTGCGCATGTGTGTGCATGCGCGCGCGCGCGCGCATGTGTGTGTGTGTGTGTGTGTGTGTGTGTGTGTGCGTGCGTGTGTGTGTGTGTGTGTGTGTGTGTGTGCGCGCACGCGCGCGCACACATGTGCATGTGTGTATACAGAGCTGGATCATGGTCAAATGGGGCTCTAGGCAGCGTAATGGATAGGGGTCCCCCATACATGTAGCAGTTCCTCCCACAGCAGCCACCTCAGTAACATACACCCCACAGCCATTCCAATGTTCCATTACTTGTCTATTTCTCCCTAGTTACCATAAATACTTTTCAAACTTGTCACTGTACATACAATACTCTTGTTTACTTCTACAATGATTACAGATATTTGGATTTCATTTAAATCTTTTATTTCAAATTTTATAGCACAAACACTGATAGACAATCGTTAAACAAACCAACATAGTCTTACAATGAAAACAGGCAGCATTAACTGTAAACTTCTCTGCCCTTGAAACTCACATACATTGAAATGGCAATGAAACCTACATTCAAAGAAAATGCATCTGGCCAGTGGTGGATTAAGTCATAGGCCCCTCGCACACATTTTTAGGACCATGCATACATCCATGTGCTATTTGATTCACCTTCCTGATTGTATTACATTATATTCCTTGTATAATACAGCATCATTTGTTTAGTGTGTTTTAAATTTATAGTTTTAAAGATTTTTCTACTAAGCAATGAAACAAAATGTATGAACCAATAATGACAAAACTGCCCATTTCAGAAAATTGCATCTTAAAACCCAATAAACTTTGGTCATTACAATCCACCAGTATCAGTTAGTATGCACAATCTCTGCAGAAGTATAAGTCATCTGAATAATTCCAAATTAAAGAGATCTGTAACTAATGAAGAGATTGCTGCAAGAAAATTACTTTATATTTCAGTGTTTCATCCACAAATTCAGTGCCTGCTGCTCTTCCAAAATAGATTGCATACGTTACAATAAAAAAATGGTAAGCTTGTAATATTACAATAGGGAATGAATGGCACACCTACAAGAGGTTCATAGTCATTGGGCATCTCATCCAAAGGAGAACACACTGAGGACTGCACCCCCCCCCCTTAAAGTACAACATAGTAAGAGCAATCTATCTACAAGGTGTGACACAATAACCCACATACTTCTGAAGCATAATCAAGTATGCCACCTGTTGTGCTACTAACACTGTTGTCAAATTCTCTAGCAAAAACAGTGACGACCATTTGCTATGCAAAACAGATGCACGTTGGAAACAGACTTAGCATGAGCAGCAGTAAACCTCTCTTCCTTTGAAACTCACAATTGGTATGTACCTCCAAAGACATCTATAACAACTGGAAAGGCCCCAGAAATACCTCACAAAGAGGATTACTGACCTCAAACAGATGCCCTATGCAGACTGTCTCAAACAACTCCAGCTTTACTCCATCGCATATCGCCTACTCAGGGACGATCTCTGCCTAACATACAAAGCTATGTCAAACCCAGAGCTGATGGAAATGCTACACTTAAAGAAATCCCAATCCCTCTGAGCTACATGCTCTAGGGTCCTAAACCTTGTAACCACAATAAACAGAACATGCTGGACGGATAGATTGCTGTCCCAGAGACTTCTCAAACTCTGTAACAGACTATCTATCCATGTCAGACAGAGCTCCTCATTAGTACTCTTCAAGAAAAATCTTGATGATTGGATGGGAAATAGGAAATTCACCCTGGGGATCACGTCTGTGGCTCTGCTTGACATGGGCACAGGAAAATAATTTTCTTGGGTGGCGAAAGCCAGGGTACCTCTTTGGCTAGGCTTGTATAGGCCCTAGGGCCAATAGCCTAGTACGTACCTATGAAACTATCTATGATCAATTGTTTGAAAATGCACTGAAACTTGCAATTATTAGATAATACACTGAAACTCATATTCTTGAGTAGTCTGGTAGCTGGTGTAGTGTATTCAGGCTCTTGTCGCTTGTTACTAGGGTACAGGGTTTGAGCCTGAGCAAATTAACTAATCTGCCATCCCTACCTAGGGCATTTCACACATACACATGCCTTAAATGTCCGTACGTGCTTTCTTATGTGGACAGAAGAAGAATCAGGCACTATGTGTGTTAAATTCTGTGCACAGACACAGAATCAAAGAAACAAGCAACAGCAGGTGTGTGTGTCAATACACATAGGGACACACAAGGTGCTCTTAAGGAAGATGAGTAACGTATTCATTTATTTGTTTAGTTAGTTAGTTAGTTAGTTTTTTTTAATTAAAAAGTAAATATAATGGTGGCCTCCTTTCCAGTCAGCAGGCCTTTGGTGACTGCCTAGGTCACTTAGTGCTATATCCAGCTTTGTGTGTATATTTGCCCAAACTTGAATAAAATGGATAATCTCTCAATCAAAGGTACCATTAATTTGTTGACCAGGAAAGTCCACCTAGGACAGAACCTATTTTCAGCAGAGACCAGTGGAAAAATGCTCCAGATGCATGTTTTTGGAATGTGGAGAAAATCCATGTGAATGCAGGGAGGACATGCAGACTCTAAAGCAGAAGTCTCCCCAGCTAAGAATTGAACCAGAGAACCTTTTTACTGGGAAGCAGCAATGTTAACTGCTGCACCACTGTGCCACCATTGGCAGTGCATATGTATTAACCCTAATGCAGTAGTTTTCCACAGAAAACAGCTTTCAAGGAGTGGAACTCTCAGAGTTAAGTCACTGTCCAGAAAGTACTAAGCAACTTGTAAGAAAGCCAAAAAATGTATAAAAACAAGTAACAGACAAATTGGAAGGTGCTGATGGAAAATCACATTGCTGTTGCACATGTGATATTGGCAGACTTTCAGCAATTATGAACAAAACAGCAAACATATAAGGTAAAGATTACATGCATAACAGCCCAAGGTAGTAGAAGGAACAAGCATGATCTGTAAAAATTTAGAGAGACAGTAAGTAACGCACACCATATCTGTAATGTGGTACCATAAAACAGAATTATAAGTGGCACAGAGACAAGACCTAGAGCCACAGTCCAGTAATCCATGTGTACTCTGTTCAGGCACAAGTGACCCAAACAATCAGTAGTAGAAGCACAATGCTACTGAGCTGCACATATTTTTGGGAGAGCCACAGACACTTTGAATGGCATCTTGAGCTGTGGATATGGTTCTTTGTGATATGGCTTAACTGATGCTCATGTGAGTTACTGTACCAGCCCTATGCCCTCCTCTGCTTGTGATCCACTAGGTATAACAACAGGAAGAAAATGGAGTCAGATGATCCGAGCTGGTGAAGCACACAACTGAGAAACCTAAAGCAACAATTTCATACATAACACTGTCTCAGTGTCTTAGTTTTCACATCCATGCACTATACAGAAGTTATTTTCCTGACCATTCCTATGTGGACTTGCATAGGATGTAATGGGCAAGAAGTGTCACTGTCCTTTCCAGTCTCACCAGTGCCTGGTAGGATGCTGCAACTTATTCACTGCTCAGCCAATCATTCAAGCTCATGGAAGCGGTGTGATGTAATGCAGAATAACAGTATTCCACAACCTGCATGTATATGTAGATATGTACACCTACCCGTGATAACTTATCGAGGGTATGTTCTATGAATACCTGATGACGATTCTGTCACAAGCTATTTCCATCCATCATTCTCCGGTTCAATCCTCAGCTGGGGTGCCTTCTGTGCGGAGTCTGCATGTCCTCCCTGTGGTCGCGTGGGTTTCCTCCGGGTGCTCCGGTTTCCTCCCACATCCCAAAGACATGCTGTAGGTGGATTGTACACTCTAAATTGGCCCTAGGTGTGAGTGTGTGCCTTCTGTGGAAGGTTGGTCACCGGGCTGGCAACTCGACACTGTAAAACTCCAATGCCAGTTATGAGCAGACAGGTGATCTGCTGTGGCGACCCCTAACCGGGAAAAGCCGAAAGAAGAAGATTACAATAATAGCTGATAGCTATTTGGGTATTTTGTTCTGCAAAACTTTATGCATAAACTAAACCTTCAGTGTGAGAAATAAGAGCATTCATTATCTACTCAGTAGCAAAATATGGACCCAGCATTACAGCTGTGAGAGATGGCCCACATTTAAACTAATAATGACTATGAAAACTGCAGAGGCAAATTGCCTTTTCTAGAAGTCATGCATATATGTTTTCACACCTGGTGGTAATACATTATAGTGTTGCACCAATGCAAACGCAATACCTAAATATGGACTAAGAAATGTACAAGGTACCTTATTCATCAGGCTGCAGACCACAAACCAGGTAATGCATACAAATAAACCTAGAATCAGCAGCAAACAAAACCTACATTATAGCTAGCTTGGAAGAAGGATACATTCTCTCCTAACATGGTAAAGATAGTTGAAATTGTTCTTCAGTATAGAATTTTAACTCCAAGGGAATGATGGTTGACTTTGCTTTATGTTTTTCATTTATATATTTATGCATGTATGTATGTATGCATATGCACATAGTATATATTTATTTATTTATTTATTTGTTTGTTTCTTTGTGAGTGTCTGCCTATTTATTTCTGCTAAACATGTTTTGGACTTCTTCATAGTTTTTCTTTATTCTCTCTCATATATAATGCTTTACCAAAGCAGACTTCTGCCCTACATCTGGGTACATACAGGCTCATACTGCTAGGATTGTTGATGTCATTGAATGATACCATGCCTGGTCCTAGTCTTTATTTTGGATTTGGTTTCATAACAACAACCTTTGCAGTCATGGGATCTGATTATTCTAGTTTTATAAAGGAATTGTCTTGATTCTGGTTAGTGCATTACTGAAAGTAGTAGCAGCATAGTTAAGGATTAGGTGTTTAGTTTCTCAGTAGTAGCCATTGTTCATAGGTTCATAGGTTCATACTAGGCTATCTGCCCTAGGGCATTTATAAGCCTAGCCAGAGTGTGTGTGGCTTTCACCACCCCTTAGGATGAGAATACTATACCCATTAATTTGCTGTGCCTCTGTCCAGCAGTGATACAGAGATGATTCCCGGGGTAAACCTACGATCTCCCATCCACTCGTCAAGATTTCTCTTGAACAGAGTCAGTGAGGGGCTCTGCCTCACATGGACTGGGATTCTGTTCCATAGTGTAGGGAGTCTCTGGGTGATGAATCTGTCCCTCCAGCATGTCCTATTTATATCCGTGTTGAGGTTTAAGTCTCTTGCTCTCGTGGCTCTGGTGGATTTGGATTTTTTGAAGTGGAGCATGTCCATTAATTCCGGGTTGGACATGGCCTTGTATGTCAGGCACAGATCACCTCTGAGCAGATGGTATGCGACTGAATAGAGCTGGAGTTTCTTCAGTCGGGCATCGTATGACATATGTTTGAGCCCCTTTATCCTTTTGGTGAGGAACTTTTGGGGTCTTTCCAACTGCTGCAGGTGTCGGGTAAGGTACATTCGAATGGGCGTTGTACTCAATCATTGGTCTGATAAGTGAAGAGTACAGGGGTACAATGACCTCTCCTGATCTGGATGTGAATCCCTTCATGATCAGGTGGGCAATGTAGAAGGTCTTCCTAACCACTTTGGCAATGTGAGTGTCAAAAGAGAGGTTACTGTCAACTTGGGTCCCCAGGTCCCTGATAACTTCTTCCGTGTTTAATGGATTACCACCTATGTGGTAATTAGGGGTTACCTTGTTTTTCCCAAAGGGTATGACTATACATTTTTTGGCATTTAGCTTAAGGCCATGGCTCTGGCATCAGTTATCCATTTCTATGAGACCTTTCTGGAGGATGTCTGTGTCTGATGGAGTGTCAATTATGGTGCCCAGTTTGCAGTCATCTGCAAATTTTGTCAGCCACAATCCCCCTATGTTTGCCTGCACTTCAGAAAAATAAATGCCGAACAAGAGGGGGCCTAGGACTGAGCCCTGTGGGACACCGCTTGTGACCGGCTTAGAGTCTGACATGGCACCAGCAACTCTAACCCTGTGTGTTCTGTCCTTGAGCCAGTTTGCAACCCATCTTGTGACATATGGGTTTACATCTAAGCTGGTGAGCTTTTCTATGATGCCCGAGTGGGGTATTGTGTCGAACGCTTTTGCTAGGTCAAGGTAGGCTGTGTGAACTGCCTTACCCTCATCAATGGCCTTAGTGACTGTTTCGAAAAAGTCGACCAAGTTCAAGAGGCAGGATCTGCCCTTGACAAAGCCAAATTGGGTAGGATCCAGTGTCTGTAGGTCCCCAATGTCTTTATTTATGAGTTCCATTATGATCCTCTCCATAGCTTTGCAGACAAGGCTCGTCAAGCTTATGGGCGGTAATTTCCAGGGTCCGTAGAAGCACCGCCTTTGTGGAGTGGGACCACAGTTGCCGTCGCCATTCTTTGGAGTGCGTATCCTGTAGTAAGGCTAAGATTAAACAGCAGCCTTATGTGTGGGTTTAGTTCCTCATTGAGTTCGTGTAGCACACAGCCAGGGACACCGTCCGGTCCCATTGATGCTGTGTTTTTGCTTTAGAGAGAGCAGCTCTCACCTGGGCATCTGAGATGTTTGGGAGGCTAGACTCTGGTGGGATAGATATTTCTCCTTTTGGGGGGGGGGGGGAGAAATTTGCACTGGACCTGTCTGCCAGTATGTTGGCAATGTCTGTGGGTTCAGTGATTTTTATCATTTTGGACTAATTCTGAGCATATCTGGGAGTTTCCACCCAGGTTTCTAACATAGCTAAAGAAGGCTTTATGATTGTCTTTTGTGTCATTAGCGATTTTTCTCTCAAAGTTGGCCTTGGATGATTTTATGAATGATCGTAGTTTTTTGCTAGTATTGATCAGAGATGCCTTCCCTTTTAGGGATTTTGCTCTGTCATGTAGTAGCTTTCTCCTCTTGTTGGAGAGTTTGTTTATGGCTGGAGTCCACCAGACCGGGCGCCTGCCTTTGGTGGAAAGGGTCTTGATTTTATTAGGGATTGCTTGATCCATACATTCCTGGAGGTGCTCGTAGAAGGCATTTGTAAGGGTTTCAGCAGCGTGGGTTGTGGTTTCCACTGGCTCGGGGGCCTTGAAGGATACCACTCCAGTCTTAAGAAGTGTGAAGTTTGCTTTTGAGAAGTTCTTCACTGTGGTCTTTTTTGCTGGGGGTGGGGGCGGGATGTGGATCTCCAGTGAGATTAATTTATGGTCTGATCTCACCAATGAGGGATATACTTCGGTGTGGAGCATTTTGTCCCCATGTTTGTGATGATCAGGTCTAGTATATTTTCTCCTCTTGTGGGAATGGTGACTAGTTGTTCCATAGCATTTGAGTTCATGAACTCAAGGAACCTTTGGGCTAGGGTGTTGGGGCTTGAGTAATGTTCCCAGTCTATGTTTGGGTAGTTGAAGTCACCCAATATGATGGTGTTTGGAGAGACATTCATACTCTCCAGTGACTTCAGGAAGGCTGTGTGGGTTTCCTGAGTTTGAGAAGGTGGTCTGTAGCATGTTACAAACTGTAGGGCAGTTTTACCTATGGTTAATTGCACCTGGATGGTCTCCGATGCTTCGTGCATTGCCACTAACCTGGAGGTGTGGGTATCCTTTATGAATATGGATACTCCCCCTCCTTTTGTGGTTCGGTCCGGATTTTGGGGCCGGAACGCATGATATGAGGTATAACCTGATAGTGCTGGGGTGCTCTCAGGAGCCTTGAACCAGGTTTCAGTCACAGCACAGACATCAATGTTCTCCATACTGAGGAGGGCTTGAGGCGTGCATCTTGAGGTTTAGACTTCTGGCATTGAGCAGTATTACCCTTAGTTTTTCTCCATTTTTGTTTTCTAGGGCGGTAGGTTTATCATTTGAGCCTTGCCTAAAAAAGGTACTATGGGGGTGGCAAGAGCGTTTGCCAATATCCGGAAGCCCAGGGGTGACAGGTGCAAGCCGTCCCTTGCGAAGCAGCGTGGCTTGTCAAGCATGTCATCCCAGGCAGACAGACATTGGATCCCGTTAGAATGACACCAGATATTAAGCCAATTATTAAAGCTGATCATTTTGTCTCTGTATTGTGGCATCATTCTTGGTGAGGGTAGGATACTGCTCAGGGTCAGGGTCATACCGGCCTGGGCTACATAATCTGAGAGCTCCTCTATGTCTCTTTTCATGTAGTCCAGGGAGGTACGTCTCAGGTCGTTCACACCGGCATGGACAATGACTGAGTCATACTTGTACTTGCTGTGGAGTGACCTGAGTGCTTGTGTTATGTGGCGGATTCTAGCGCCTGACAGGCAGCTTACTGTGATCTTTTCCTTGTTCAGTCTGGTGAGTGGGACGTCAGTGTGTCTGACTATGGAGTCACCTATAAGAAGTGTGTCTGGCATTGTGTTTGGCCTTAAGGGCTGTGACTGTTTAGCACACTGACTTTGAGAACTATGTGTTGCATGTCTTATGTCTTGAGGTGGCAGTTGCTTGGGTGTCTGCTTTGGAGGCCTCTGTAGTTTTGGTAGATTTTTGATCAGTGCCTCCGAGTATGTCTTTGTGTGTTTATGTGTTTGTTTTGCAGTTGTGATAGTTCTATGTGAAACTGGGTTTGTGGTGTGCGTGGTTTCCTTCTCCTCCTGTCTGGTCTTGCCAGTCCTGAGTTGAGAGAGCTCAGCCTCCAGTTTGGCTATATAGTTGCATCTCTCACATGTATTTGTGTTTTGTGGGAGAAGGAGTGGGTTGTCTGTGTACATGAGGCAATTGTAACATTGCCTCAAGATGCCCAGATTTACCAGCTGAACAGGAGAGGACGCTAGCAACTGACCCTTCGACATGCTAGAAAAAGTGATAAAGTTTGCTGTGCAACTGAGTCAGAAGGGACCTATAGGGAAATGGGTACTCAAGGGGATTCTAGGCTAATGTAGTACTTTGTTTAGTATACAAGTACTTTACCTATATAAAAATGCTTTAGGAGCAAGTGCTGAGCTTTACCTATATAAAAATGCTTTAGGAGCAAGTGCTGAGCTTTTGAGATAGAGAATAGACTGTTTAGATTGCAAGTAGAGAAGTTCTAAGGGAAAAATTGAAAAGCAGACTTTACGGAGTCAGAAATAGTTTAACCTTGTTTAACTGGCGCTGCCTGATGGTGCTCTATGGGCAACTCCGTGCTAAATCACGCAAAAGCGCGCTAAAGTGGGCTTTATAGCAGGGGGTTGAAAAGAGCTAGGAATTGACCCAAAATGGCCAATAGACTACAAGTTTCTGGCTGGAACCACTGTTCTATGGACAAATAGGCTGCTCAGTGCTCCCCACTCCCACTGGTGAACAAAGAAGCTTCCCTTTATCCAAATAAGGATATGGAATAGCACAGGAACCAAGCCAAAGCCCAGAGATCAGCAAACTCTGAAGACTGGACTATTCTAGTTCAGTAAGGCGGGAAAACAAGATTTTTTTTTTTGTTTGTTCTTTTCTTTTTTGCAGAAAACAGAGGAAAAACAGACAGTAAATGCTATAAATGCTTTTAAACGGCTAGCACACTTGAGTGTGTTAGCCTACAGGTAAAATTAAACAACAAATAACTTTTTTAAAAGTGCAAAACAGTTGATCAACCCAAAAACAGTTTAAATTGAATGCTGAGCTGTATAAACAGGCGAAAATGCAGTCGCTAAGCAGTAAATAATCAAAAAGCCAGAAAAAAATACTTAAATCAGGAAAAAGTCACTCTTTTGCTCTCTGCTGCTTGTAGAACTCTGCAGGACACCACGAGGAGCTGTGCTGAGTTGAATACAAGTGAAAAAGCTCGCTAAAGCGGGCTTTATTACAGCGGGCTGAAAAGAGCTAGGAATTGACTCAAAATGGCCAATAGACTACAAGTTTCTGGAGAAAACGTTTAACGATTTAAAAAGTTCTAACGTTAAACGTTTAAAAAGTTCTATGGAGAAAAATACCATCCACTGATTAGAAAGGCTGACAGGAAAGACATTTTACAGGGGAAGGCTTTAGCCATGCAGTAAGCATCACTGATTAATAAAAATATGCTTGAACTTAATAAATTAACTTACACTTAACTCACTCACAGTGGTGACCTGGGAGAAAAGCTCCATCATCCAAATCTTGGGACAGTTTAGGGCTGCCCTTTCCAGGTGGCAAGGGGATCTGATTTGGTAGGAAACCCATTAAGAAATGTTAAGAATATCCAAATCTCTACCCAGGCAATCATCAGTGTTCTGGGCTGATCCTATGTTCTTGGAGCAAAGAGTAAACAGTACTCACCACTGTGACGTACTGTCTCCACTTATACAATATAAACATACATCTATGGCACACTGTCTGAGAGCCGATTACAGTTAGTTCGGTGTCGTATCATCTGTTTTTAAGCATCTTGTTCTACTGATGTTCTCCTTTACACTCATATAATAAGAGCTCTAATCATATGACATTTGCATCCTTCATGTTCTTGCTAATTGCTATGGAAATAGTTTCACTGTTTGTCTATTGCTAAACACTGCTGTCTATTACAGAAAGGGGAAAAAAAAAAGATAGAAACAAAGGCTTGTGGTTCCCAATATTAAAATAACCAAATCTACTGTGAATGTCCTTAGTGCAAATGACTGTTCAACTGGTATCAAAGAAAGGCTAAAGAAACTTGTCAGTTTTCTTAAATGTCAAACAGATTACACTTTTACACCTGTCAAGTTCAAACAGAAAATTAAGTAGAATAATTTGTGAAACAGTTTTTTTTCCATTTTGCAGAAGAGCTGATTAATAAACAACCTAACAAGTGCATTCCCTAATTTACATGAGGTTAGAAACCAGATGTGGATGTTTATTTCCCTAAGCTCTTCTTCCACAAATTATATTGCTGATACCTTTGTGATATCTTTTCTATAAAACAAACAACTGCAGAAGAAAATATATTCAGCTGTAATGCAACAGAAAGTGTTGTTCTGTACCACATATATTGCAAAAAAAAAAAAAAAAATCAAAGCCTAGAGCATTGCTTTTTGGAACCCTACAGCCAAATATACTGTTAGTCCAAATCACATGTTAGAAGTAACTCCAAAACATCATAAATAAGTTATCTGAAACTCATTAATAAGTAGTAATATCCTATAATGGTTCTTGTTTCCTTTAGCAAAATACCTTTAAAAAACAAAATTCCAGAATTCAGAATCATTGGTCTGTCTAGACAAGGTCACTGGTCCTCAGAATATGTTTCTGACTCTTGGTAGCAAAGCTTGATTAGAAAAGTTATGACATTATCACCATTGTACTCTGACTGATGTTTATTGGACATGATAAGAGAAAACAAAACATGCCACAGAACAATTCTGTGTTAGAAAATGTGGCACCACATTTTTAAAACCAAGGATCTTCATAGCTAACTATTACATGTCACATTACATGAGATGAATATTAACTTAATATAGCATTTTGTACAGGAGGGAACCAGGAGACCTTACTACATGAAGGACCATGATATAGTGCCACATATTTTCATGCAAAACAGGTGGAGAGATTTGAACATGTGCAGCCTTCACAAAAGGGGCTCAGTGAGGTACAGTTTGAAACTGTGACACATGATGCATTATAGGGAATTGTATCAAATGCAGGATCCTTAGGGGAAAAAGCTTTCTTGAAGTTTCCTATATCTTGATGATGATTTGCCATAACCAGATTTCTTCATTCTTATTACTATCCTGGTTAGTAATATAGTACAAATGCTGAAAGGCAAGCCAGACCTAGGAAACATAAAGCAGGGCTACCTCAAGAATCAGTCCTACTCTGTTCTTCTTTTCTTTTCCTTTGCATGTCTAATCTTTCTATTGCTCTAGGCAAGCAATAATGCCCCACAGGGTGTGTGTGTGTAAATAATGCATGCCCAGGAGTATTCTGAGGCTCACTGTTGCAGGTGGACGGCCTCTACACCCCTGGAAGGGCATTATTTGTACAGTAACACACACCCCGGAAGGCATTATTGCTCTTAGAGAATGGGCTGTCGAATTGGTGTGTTTTATTTATTTATTTTATTACTATATTATTGTTATTATTTTTTATACGTTTGATGCATAATACTTTCTTGGCCTAATGTTGCAAACTTGCTCTATTATATGTAAATGGTGTTGGATAAAGTATTTTAAATCCAAAGGATAATATTTTCAAAAAATATCCAGATATATACTTCATTTTTCTGGTCTCTTACTCATAAAATGTATGGTTTGTTGGCAATCATTGGGGACTGAAGTCACTAAATAATAACATACATTTAAGATTCAGACTTTATTTTTTTCAGAAAATGCATATTAACACAAATCCTGTTATTCTAGCAACTTTCTAATTTTATAAGAGCAAAATTTAAAATCTGTTCCTATTTTCAAGCTTATGCCACCCTTTATTTTTAGACATTATTTATAATTCTTGTGCTAAGAAGTTGAGGACCATGTATACCTGTTAACTGCTGCTGCCACTGCTCAGCTGTTCTCAATCTCTGTCTCTCTCTCTCTCTCTCTCACATGAACACACTTCTGCTTTGATGAACACAAGCATGCACACACTCACAAATCCAGACAGAAACATAAACATACATACATACACACATTCACATGCACCCACTTTCTCTCCTCACGTTTCTTTTAACTTTATACTTGCTAAACAGCAAAAGCACTGTTTAGCAAGTGTAAAATAATGTCTGCATTGATCTCACTCACACTTTCATATACACATACACTCACACTCATACAAAAACGCGCGCACACACACACACACACACACACACACACACACACACACACACACAAACACACTTACTTTTTTATTTTTTTCTTTATATGAAGCGTCAGGCTGATTTTTCAGTGGACAATACTTTTATATTAACACCCTGCTGATGAGCATTCATTCCCCAATCAGAGTAGTGATATGCAGGTCACCCATTTTATAAATACTTTGCAACATTTATTGTGCAGATTACTTGTATGTTCTGATTGTTGGATCCAGCAGTTCTTGATATTTGACTTTTGTACCAGTGCATACATAAAGTGGATAATGAGGTCAATAATTACAACAAAAAACTTCTCAACAGACAATTGTGTAACCAATGGATAAATTCAGTTATTTATTTATTTATTTGTTTGTTTATTTATTTATTTATTTATTTATTTATTTATTTATTATTTGCAGTTGTTCAAAATTAAGGTTTGCTATGTAGGAGAGTCCAAGGAAGCAAATCCTCATGAAACACAAATTAATACAAAAAAAATGGAAAAAAATAAATAAATAACCAAAAGTGCAATACACTAAACAAAGTCTAAGAATGCAATGCTCAACATATAGAATTAATAATATGTCATCAAGCACCAAACTTCTCATCTTTTACCCCTTTAAAACTCCTTCTACTTTCCCAAATTTCATCCTAGAGTCCAAAAACAAAACTATTATCACCCCAGTGACACATACTAAACTGCTAGGACTCAAAATTGACAGTAATCTAAAATGTGATATCCACATAGCCCAAACTATCAAAAAGATCATAAAAATTAGGCCTCCTTTACAGACACAAGACATTTTTAACTAGATCCACAAAAGACACCATTGCCTGGACACATCTCTTGTCACCTCTACCTTTTGCCTCCCCAATACTAACCAATCTACACAATACAGACCTTACTAAACTAGAAACATATTGCAATAAAATAGCCGGTTAGCTACAAACTCCCCATCCAAGTCATACCATTGCAGGGCCCTTAAACAACTAAACTAGCTGGAACTCCCTCGCCTGCTCCAATACAAGCAACTAACCTTTGCCCATAAAATACTTCACAAAGTGGATAAAACTCCTGCACTAAAAAATCTTATACTACCTTACACCACCTCTACAACACTCCGTTCCAGTGACAAAATCCTAGTACAATCCACCAAGGCTAATAACTCGGCTGGGGAATCTTTATTCTCAAACAGCATTCCTAAAATATGGAGTAAGCTACCCACCTCCATCTCCTTTACCAGCTCTATAGTACAATTTAAAAAACTCCTAGCTACTCACTTAGAAAACACCTGGCTTTGTTCTTGCTACCCACCCGGTTAACTCTATATACTGCACTTTCTATCCATATTTCCTATCTATCTTGCCTTCCTTCCTTTTATATATATATATATATATATATATATATATATATATATATACATACAATAGTACCTCAATTTATTCTAAGTTGTTCCTTAAAATGTTACCACTCTTGAGTGTGTATAACACTGCAAACCCTTTGATGTATTCACTTTTTGAAGTTGCTAATGTGTTAACTCTTCTGGTTATTTTTGGCTTATAACTTGAAAATACTATAATGGCCTGTAATCTGTTAATTTTTTCTTTTAAAATGTTTCTCTTTTATTGCTGGAGCTTTTCTCCCCAGGCCTCCGCTGAAAATGTACCTGTGTCCAGTCGGACTTTCCTGGTAAATAAATGTTAAATAAATAAAATAAAAATAAAAAAATAAATCAAATAAATGGTAAGGCCTGTACACCCCTGGAAGGGCAGTGCTTACACAGAAACACACACCTGAAGGGGATTATTTACATAATAACACACACGCTGTAGGCCATTATTGGGCTGAGAACATGGACTATCTGTTAAAGTGTTCTGTTTTTGTTTGTTTTTGCTTTTTTTTTTATTTAATCTGTTTCTCTCCCGCTCTCTCCATATATATAAATAAGTAACTGAATGGCAGGACTGTGCTTTTGTTGAAAATGACATATTACAGTGTCAGAATAAGATAAGCAGCACTGTAATCACTGAGGTGTGAATATATCAGGTGTATCGGTCTAGACATAGATATCTGTAGAAAATAAGATATTTTACCCATGTTGAAGGCTGAATTTTCTAGGATAACACCACAATCCTACAGCTTAGAAACAAACAGTATCTTATTACCAATATTAAAGGAAAAGCACACATGGAAGTCAAGAAAAATTCCTCTAGCATGAGCAGTCAAGAGTTTTTAACTTTTTTATTTTGCTACATTTACTTTCAACCAAATACAACAAAGCCAGTAATAAGAGTTTAAAGATTTCCTGCAAACAGATACACATAGGTTCATAGGTTCCTAGGTGTGTGTTAGGCTAATGGCCCTGGAGCCTTTACAAGCCTAGCCCATAGAAGCGCCCTGGCATTGTGCTGCCCGACGTTAGTTCCCAATGCCTCTACCAAGTAGAGCCACTGCAGTGATCCCTGGGGTGAACTTTCTATTTCCCATTAACTTATCAAGATTTCTGTTGAAGAGGGCCAGTGAGTTGCTCTGCTTGACATGTTTGGGAAGTCTATTCCAGAACATGGGCAGTCTCTGGGTTATGAAACTTTTCCTCCAGCATGTTCTGTTGATTGTGGTAATGAGGTTGAGGTATGTGAAGCATGTGGTGTGGAGGGACTGGGATTTCTTTAGATGTAGCATTTCTAACAGAGCTGGGTCAGACATTACTTTGTAAGTCAAGCAGAGATCGCCTCTAAGTAGGCGATATGAGACTGAGAATAGTTGGAGTTTTTTTAGTCTGTCCATACAGGACAAATATTTAAGGCCTAGGATCCTCTTTGTGAGGTACTTTTGCGACCTCTCCAGTTGTTGCAGGTGTTTAGTGAGGTGCCTGCCAAATGGGGCATTGTACTCAATGACTGATCCAATGAGGGAAGAGTAGAGAAAGATGATAACTGCTTTCTTCCTGGATGCAAAACCCTTGGTAATGAGATGTGCCACATAGAAGGACTTTCTGACCACAGTGGCAATGTGATGGTTGAAGGAGAGGTTGCTGTCAAACTGTGTCCCCAGATCTCTTATAATGCCTTCAGTGTTCAGTCGGATCCCATCGATGCAGTAATTAGTGGGAACTGAGTTTTTATAAACAGGATGATAATGCTTTTTTTGGCATTAAGCTTAAGACCATGGTTTCAACACCAGTCATTGGTCTCAGTGAGGCCTTTCTGTAGGATGTCTACCTCACTTGGGGAGTTAATAATGGCTCCCAGCTTGCAGTCATCTGTAGACTTGGTCAGCCAGAGTCCCTCCATGTTGGCCTAGACTTCTGAGAAGTAGATGCCAAACAGGAGAGGACCCAGGACCAATCCCTGTGGGACTCCACTCATGACTGGTCAGCAGTCTGACTTGGAGTCCACTACTTTCATGCTGTAGGTTCTATCTGTGAGCTAATTTGCAACCCACCTAGTGATATATGAGTGAAAACACCAATAGCAACACCATGGACGATTATTCCTTTAATAAGACACAAAACAAATAAAATAAGATAAAATCCCCTTGATTGTATATTATAAGCTCTTTTGGAATTATCCTTCATCAGATCACATAGTGGAATGGGAAAAGCTCATTTAAAAATCACTTTCATCCAGTCATAAGGTCACTTTGCAGGCCAATGCCTTCTTTGTATCCTATCAGTTGTCAGCCAACAGAATGTTTAAAAATAAATACACCTGCTCAATGTCCAATAATAAATGATAAATTATAAGAATTGCTTCCATCCAATCATGAGGTTATTTTTGGGCCAGCACCTTTTTGGTAACCTATCAGTTATCAGCCAATCGGAATATTTAGAGGTGAACACACCTCCTTAATGTTCAATGGTAGGCATTCTATTCTTTAGAATGGGTCATAGCGGAACAACCACATTTAAGCCTGGCTGTCTGCTCTTAAATTAATGATCCATTTCACCTCATTGCATTCTGTGTCATTAGTAATATCTCCTTGCTTCATGCCCAAAAATGTATTCTCTATAACTTTTAAATAAAAACGATGGGAAGGGAATTGTATAATATGATTGGCAAGACAGTTTTTAATATCTTTGTTTTGGATGTCACGAAGATGTCTCAATACTCTGTTCTTAAACATCTGGTCAGTTTTGCCCACATAGTAGGCAGAACAGCCAGAGCAAGTAGCCAAATATACCACATGTTGAGTATGGCAATCAGCCTGACAAGAAAAGTGGTACTCAATTCCACTGATAGGATATTTAAATAAGTTGCTGGTATCAATACTATGACATGCCAGACATCTCCCAAGACAGATGATATAGGGGTTGATGCCTAGTTTGGTGAGTTTATCAATAATTCCTGAGTGGAGAATGGTATCAAAGGCCTTGGCTAGATCAAGGTAGGCTGTATGAACTGCCTTGCCCTCATCCACAGCTCTGGTGACAGACTCAGAGAAGTCAACCAGGTTGAGCAGGTATGATCTACCTTTCACAAAACCAAATTGCATGGGATCTAGAGTTTGGAGATTCACTATATCCTTGTTAATTAGGTCCATGCAGATGCGCTCCATAGCCTTACATATCAGACTCATCAGGCTAAGGGAGCGATAATTCCCAGGGTCTGTAGTCGCTCACCCTTTATGGAGAGGGATGACTGTAACAGTGCGCCATTCGGTAGGGACAAAGTCTGAGGTGATGCTGTGATTGAACAGGGCCACAGATGTGGCACCATTTCACTTTGTAGTTCATGTAGAACACATCCAGGGATATTGTTGTGTCCCATGGAAGCTGTTTTCTTGGCCTTGGACAATGCAGCTCTAACCTGTGCTGCAGTACTGCTGGGTGCCTGGCATGCCTCTGGTATTGTGATTGGTCCTTTGGGGGAGAGAGGGTTAAAGTTGGCACTGAATCTGTCAGCCAGTATGTTGGCAATATCTGTTGGCTCAGTATATGAGGTACCATTGTGCAGTAACTCAGAGCAAACCTGGGTATTGCCGTGGAGATTCTTGATATAACTATAGAAGTTTGTGGTTGTTTTTAGTGTCTGCCACAATTCTGCCTTCATAGCTGGCTTTAGAGGTTTTAATGAGGCATCTTAACTTTTTGTTGAGGCGAATAAGGGAGTTTTTCCAATCTTGGGACTTCACCTTTTTCTGCAACAGTTTCTTCCTTCTGTTGTAGAGTTTATTAATGGCAAGATACCACCAAATTGGCTTGCTTTTTTTGGAGGAGAGTATCTTGTTTCTGCTTGTACATTGCATTGGTGTATGATTTGGCAGTCATGCATCTATTTCCCATTGACATGGGTGCCGGGAAGTTAGCCATCTCTGTTTTTAGGTGCCCAAAGTCAGCCTTGGAGAAGTTTTTTGTGGTGGTTACCTTTGCAGGGGGGGGGGGGGTGAGATGTGAATTTCCATGGTGATTAGTTTCTGGTTGGATCTAACCAGGGAGGAATTGACTATTGGTGTAGAGCAATGGTTGCCCATGTTAGTAATAACCAGGTCAAGGACATTGCTTCCTCTAGTTGGGGTAAGACTGAGCTGGTCCAGGGCATTGGAACTGATGAATTCCAGGAAACGTTGGGCCAGTGTATTAGTGCATGAGTAATTTTCCCAGTTGATGGAGGGGTAGTTGAAGTCACCTAGTATGAGAGTGATGGGTTGGACCCTAATAGTTTCCAGGGTGCTTAGGAACATGGAGTGAGAGTCTTGCGACATGGTTGGGCACCTATAGCAGGCTACAACCTGAATCGCCATCTTACCCAGTATTAGTTGTACCTGAAGTATCTCAGATGCGTTATGCTGGGCTACTAGTCTGGAGGTGTGCATAGCCTTTATGGATGTGGATACACCGCTGCCTTTGGAGCTTTGGTCCATATTCTGGGGACAAAAGGTGTGGAATTAGTTATAGCCAGGTAGAGCAGGGATGCTTTCTGCTGCTTTAAACCAGGTCTCCATTACAGCACAAATGTCGATGTTCTCCATTTTGAGGAGTACTTTGAGCAAGTCCATTTGAGATTTAGACTTCTAGCATTGAGCAGCGTGACCCTCAGATTGCATTTATTTATAGCTGTTACGGTGGTAATTTGGTCTTTGAAATATCACCTAAAAGGGTACTATAGGGGTGCCAAGAGCCTTAGCCAGTATCTGGAAACCCAGGGGTGACAGATGCAGGCCGTCTCTGGCAAAGCATCGAGGTCTGCCAGTCATATCATTCCCAGCAAACAGATACTGGATCCCCTTAGAATGACACCTGAAACTTAGCCAGTTGTTGAAGTCAATCATTTTCTGCTTCTACTGCGGTATCCTGTAGAAAGGAAAAATGTAACTGGTTTCTGTCAGTGCAACACAGATAGGATAACTCTTTCAATATGACATTATCTCCTAGTGGCAGCAAAAACACTGTTACCTGTAATGGACTGATTATCAAGCCCTTCATACTCTAAACATTAAAAGGGCTTCGTAAGAGGAATTAATACCCAGCAGTCTCCTCACTATGTATTTAGAGATAGGAATCAAATCAGTCTAGGATAGCAGAAGAAAACCAAAACAGGCATAAAGATGTTTCATTAGAGTACCACAGTAAGCAGTGAGAAATGTTGACAAGACAGCAAATAGGACCAGAAAAGAACAACATCCCACAGTAGCCTGCCAGAATTGCCCCTCTGAGTCTTCCAGCTGTCATTAATAGATTTATAAGACTGTGTTGGGCACCACACTGCTTTACTACAGCTCTGAGTGTGCAAGTACAGCAGGCATATGAGTTAAAGTGGCTTAATATTAATTACATTAGTGTTGTACACATAGTAAGTTAAGGGAAGATACTGTTCATGTAATAGCCAAAAAAAACGTAGTTCCCTAGACAACATGCAAGTATTAGAGTAGGTACACTAGAAGAAATGCAAGCAAAGGCATAATGACGTACCGCAGCTTCTTATCTGAAGGAATCTGGACAAAGCTAAAAACAGTGGGGGGGTGGGGCAGATTTTAAATGTTGTTCTTATAAACTTAGAAATTTGCTAGAATAACAGATTTTGTTTTAACATGCATTATTCTGAAGGCTGTAGAGTCTGAAACTCAAAGTTATGTCATTATTTAATGACTTCAGTACTCAGTGATTTGCCAGAAAACCACTAATTTTATGAGGAACAGGCAAAAAATATAAAGTGAAAGTCTGGAAATTCTGCAAAAATCTGGACTATTGAGAGGTATACATAATGATATGAAGAAATATATAAAACCTCTGTGCATATAAAGCAGATACATTCCTAGAAAACAGCAAGACAGAAATCAAGGCCAGATACAAAATGATATGCAACATTTCACATTGGGCATATGATAAATAACAATTGAATACCCTCTAACTTTGCTATATTAATATTGGTAAAAACAATCAGGAAAAGAATGCAAAAATAATAAATTGCAATGCAGAGGTTCTGATTTTATAACATGTTAGGGGACTAATTCAATGACGTTTCTCAGCCATGACGTGTTAAAGGTAAAGAACATACATTGAACACATTTGTATTGAGATTTAACTCAAGTATTGTTTTGTAAGTTTGATAGCTTTATGACTAATGTGATATACATTTTCCAATGAAATGCAATAGGTAAAGAAGGGTGTAACTTGCTCATACTCACAAATGCATTTCTTAAATTGATGAAAGGAAGAAATGTCAATGGGAGAGTTTACAGAAAAACATAGGAATTACTAATGAAGGGGAGTACAGGCAAAGGCAGGTGACAGTAAGAGAGGAGATCCATCACTATACAACAAGTAGGGCAGAGAGACCATCTGAGAAATGATCATATTTAAAAGAATCAGTAAGGTAAAGGCTTTGTGCTAAGGGAAATGAAAGCAGTATTTGTAAAGTCTCATTTTGTTTCAGAAAAGCAGGATAGTTAGTAAAGTAACTGACTCGTGCAGATTGGAAATTTAGAGAACAGAGCGAGGAAGGTTAGACACTGAAAGATAGTGGTGGTCAGACATTCAGGAACAAAAGTGTATAGAATAACCTTATTACCTTACAAACTAAATCCATATCACCAATACGTGTAACCACCTCATTAAAACAATTCTATTAACTAAACCTTCCATATACCTTGCCCACCTCGCCTCACTCTTTTTCAGGCTTCAGACTTTCAACACTCTAGATGACATGCCGAATGTTAT
The DNA here is from genome assembly GCF_019279795.1 of Protopterus annectens. Classification (NCBI taxonomy): domain Eukaryota; kingdom Metazoa; phylum Chordata; order Ceratodontiformes; family Protopteridae; genus Protopterus; species Protopterus annectens. The sequence goes on from NC_056725.1 coordinate 1,645,269,596, forward strand.
ACTTCAGACCTGTGCAGAACATCTGTCCGTGCAAGACACACTCATGCATTCTTTGTATGTGTTTTGTCCCATCCATAAACATCCAAGTATTATGTTCTTACAGAGAAAGGGAGAATGTGAGTAGAGAAATGTACAAAAATGGAAGAATGGGTCAGCTAAAGTTAAGAAATTACAAATCACTAGTAAGGCTTTCTGCAAGTTTAGAGTATTTGTGGAGTACAAATGAGTACTGAAACAGCGGCCATACCCCCAGTTTTTCTGTAGCAGCATGGCCTTCAGAGGTGAGGTTACATGGAAGGTTGTAAGCTTTTTTTAATTAAGATAGACTGTTGGAGAAGATAAGAAGGCCATTAGTGTAAATATTTATGGATGGGACAAAACACATAAGACATTCATGAGTGCTGTCTTACATGGATAGATGGTATGCGCAAATGGCTCATAGATTCAAAGATTCAGAGGTGTATACTAGGTTAACAACAACTAGGGCCTTTCTAATCCTAGCTGTGCACCCCTAAAGTGATCCGCAAATTTGATTTATGTAGGTGGTCATTTACTGATTACCTCTGCTCATCAGAAACATAGGAGCCAGACCAGGGTTGAATTTCCAGTTACTCATCTGTCAGTCCAAGTTGCACTTAAAGTGGGAAAGGGAGGGACCCTCCTTCACATGGATGTGGAGTGTGTTCAAGAGATTGTAAATTCTCTGACAAACATATCTGTGTCTGCAACACATCCTATTTATGTCACAATCAAAATTTAGGTCTTTTAATCTAGTAGTTCTGATTCCGTTTGTTTTGTGGATGTGCAAATGATTCATCAAAACAGGGGCAAGGGATGCTTGTATGCCAAGCAAAGATCACCTCCCAGAACTCTGTATGACACTGAGTAAAGAGACAGGGCTTTGAGGTGATCAGCATAGGACATTATGTTTACTCCCTGATTCTTTTTTAAGGAACCTTTGTGGACATTCCAGTGGCTGCATGTGTCTCTTCAGGAACATACCAAAGGGAGTATTATATTCTGTGGTGGGCCTGATGAGGGCCAAGTACAGTGGTGCAATAACTTCTCTGGGCCTAGATGCCATGCCCTTGCTTATAAGTTGAGCAGCACTGAAATGTTTCTTACTACCTTGGACACATGTTGGTCGAAGGCTAGGTTATTATATGCATGAGTTCCCAAATCTCAGTCTAGCAAATTAGATTTTAAGGGTGTTTTATTGATAACCCAGTTACTCAGGGTTGTAGACTTCTGAAAAGGTATTATAATGCATTTAATGGTATTGAGTTTTAAGTCATTGTTTTGGCACCAAGCATTTGTCTGCATTAGACCATCTCGAAGGGTGTTCTTATCTTGGGGGAAATTCAAAGACTGCTACCAGTTTGCAGTCATCTGTGAACTCTGTCAACCAAAGGCCTTTGGCATTGGCTTTGACATCCAAGAAGTAGATGCCAAAGAGGAGTGGTCCCAGCACAGAGCCGGAAGACTCCACTGGTGACTGGCATCTTTGTGGAGGTGGCCTCATTAGTTCTAGCCTCTAGTGTACTACTGGTTAGCCAGCTAGCTATCCAACATGTTATAAAGGTGTTTATATATAGTTAATTAAGTTTATTGACAATGCCTGAGTGGGGTATTGTATCACATACTTTAGCCAGAACTAGGTGGGCAGTATGCACCATTTTCCCCTCATACATTGCCTTAGTGACAATTTCAAAGAGGTTTACCATATTCTGTAAGCATGACCTTTCTTTGAAAATAGCCAAGCTAGGATGGACCCACTGACTGGAGGTCTATTATGTCCTTGTTGATAATATGCATGATAATTCTTTCCATGGCTTTGCAAATGACAAGTCAGACTAATTGATCTGTAGTTTCCTGGATCTGTTGAAGGTCCTCTCATATGATACTGCAATCATCCATTCAAATGGCACAAAATCTGTTTAAGACTATAGTTAAATAATGACTCCAGTGGGGTCCTGATAAGTCATAATTTAGACTATTCGAGAGGTATCCTGGGATGTTTTCAGAGCCTAATGGTTTAGTGAGTGCAATCAGTACATGCTCCTTTTTATAATTGGAGGCTTTATGTTTAAGGGTATTTTTGAGGAGATGGTTAGGGGTAAGAGATTATTTAAGTTAGAACTGAATTTATCTGCTAACAGGCTCAGTGAATGTGGCACCATTAGCCACTAGTTCAGCACATTGATGCGTTCTGCCCTTGAGTTCTTTGACTTAGCTATAGAAGGCCTTATAGCTATCCTTCACATTGGAGGCTATTTTAACCTTAATGTTGGCTTTGCTTGACCTAATTAACCCTCTCAGTTGCCTATTTACATTGTTGAAAATGTTTCTATCTTTATGGGAATTACTTTTCCTGATTTTTGCCATATTTTTCTTTTCTTTTGTTCATAACATTTCACACTGAACTGATCGAAGGAAAGACACTGAGGAAACTTGGAGCTATAATATATAACATTAAGTATTCTGTTTTTTGTTTATTTTGCTCTTTATTTCTTTGTTATTTATAGCACTTTGTGTACTGTGTATTTTTCTAGCTAGTTTCACTGTGTGAGGTATTAACTGGAAATTGCCCACTTTTATTAAGCATCTGTTGGGTTGTTTCTTTCTGATAACTTGTTGCAGTTCAACTCTTTTTTCTAGAGGCTACTTAAGCTGTTTAAAACTTTCATTTAAAGGCTCACTGCTGCTTTTCAGCTGTGAGAAACATTTCTGCAGTTTGTTTCCCACCCTCTCTCCCTGTTGGTATAGTGTTTTTATAGTTGGTGGCTTTGCAGTTGCCCACCCTTAGTGTAAATTTGATCTGGGACCCTCCCCCCAGTCTAGTGTCATTACCTCATTCTACCCAGTACAGGGAGAACATTTGAGAAGGCCAATCAGCTTAGTTTCTGCTACTCCTTTCTCTCTTTCCTTTCTCTCTTTCCACGTAAGAAAAAAAAAATGATCTGCTTTTACTGTATTTGTGTTTCTTCCTACTTTATTTTTCTTTTGTGTCATCTTAAAAGTACTCAATTGTATTTATTACTGCTTGGTGTAACTCATTCTAAGCCTTTTAGTTTAAGCACTTGGGCTTCAGATCAGTTGTTTTACATTAAGAAGGTTTGTGGTCTGCACTATAGTGGCAGAACAGATAGCTTACATCCTTCTCAGTTTGGAACTGCTGATTGAGGGCTCAGTGTCTGTTATTCTAATAGTGTATTAATCCTGGTTTAAGCACTTGGGCTTCAGGCCCGTTATTTTACATTAAGAGGGTTCGTGGTCTGCACTCTTGTGGGAGGAGAGGCTGGACTCTGCCCTTCTGAGCTGGGAATTTCTGGTTAAAAGCTGATAGTGCTTGCATATTTGAACTGCTTTTTACTGAAATTGGTACACCTTGTTTGTTGTAGCATAGACTAGATCCAGGCCTGCTGAATCTAGCTTTGTTTGTATAACTTGAGCACTAATCCAGGCATTCTTTAAAGTATTCAATTGTATTTATTACTGCTTGGTAGTAACTTGATTAAAGTGTAGCTATCATTCTAAGTATTTTGGATTAAGCACTTGGGCTTCAGACCAATTGTTTTACATTAGGAAGGTTTGTGGCCTGCACTGTGGTGGCAGGGCAGGTAGCTTACATGCTTCTAAGTTGGGAACTGCTGATTGAGGGCTCAGTGTCTGTTATTCTAAAAGTGTATTAGTTCTGGTTTGAGCACTTGGGCTTCATGCCAGTTATTTTACATTAAGAAGGTTCGTGGTCTGCACTCTTGTGAGAGGAGAGGCTGGACTCTACCCTTCTGAGCTGGGAATTTCTGGTTAATGGCTTATAGTACCTGCATATTTGAACTGTTTCTTACTGAAATTGGTACACCTTGTTTGCTGTAGCATAGACTAGATCCAGGCCTGCTGAATCTAGCTTTGTTTGTATGCTTGTTTGTTTGCTTGTTATTTCCCTGAAATGCTAATTCTACCTAAAATGCGGCTTTTCAGCGCTTCTGTGGATCCCTAGTGATATCTGCATTGCTTACTGTACTTATTTCCTTGTTTCTCTTGAAAGAAAGTTACTGTTTGTCGTTTTTACATTTAAGTTACCTGTAACACATTGCATTTAAGTTACCTGGCACTTGCTCATTAAGTCAGCACTAAAAAATTAAAAGCACTATACCCTCACAAACTCCCCTTGAGTACCTTGTTCCCCATTGGCCCTTTTTTCAATTATAATGGAATTCCCAATACTATTCTCGCATGTCCAAAGGTCAGTTGTCAATCTCATCTCCGGTCCAGCTGGTGAATCTGGGAATCTTGAGCAATGTTACAACTGCCTCATGTACACAGACAACCCTCTCCTCCTCCCAACAAATTCCAACACATGTGAGAGATGCAACCATATAGCCAAACTGGAGGCTAAGCTCTCTCAACTCAGTACTGACGTAACCAGTCAGGAGGAGAAGGAAACCACACTCACTACAATTCCAGTCTCACATAGACCTACCACAACAGCAAACCAAACACATAAACACACAAAAACATACTCGGAGGCTCTAAATAAAAAGCTGCCTAAGCAACAGAGACCTCCAAAGCAGACACCCAAGCAACCGCTACCCCAAAACAAAACATGTCCAACACATAGCTCACAAAGCCAGTGTGCCGAACAGTCACAGCCCTTAAGGCTAAACAACACACTTGATACACTTGTAATAGGTGACTCTATTGTCAGGCACACTGATGTCCCGCTCACCAGGCTGAACAAGAAGAAGGTCACGGTGAGCTGCCTGTCGGGCGCTAGGATCCGCAACATAACACAAGCACTCAGGTCACTCCAAGGCAAGTACAAATATGACTCAGTCATTGTCCATGCTGGTGTGAATGACCTGAGATGTACCTCCCTGGACTACATGAAAAGAGACATAGAGGAGCTCTCTGAGCATGTAGCCCAGGCCTGTTTGACACTGACCTTGAGTAGCATCTTACCCTCACCAATAATGATGCCACAATATGAAGACAAGATGACCAATTTCAACAATTGGCTTAAGTATTGGTGTCATTCAAAGGGGATCCAATGCCTGTCAGCCTGGGATGACATGCTCGACAAGCCACGATGCTTCGCTAGGGATGGCTTGCACCTGTCACCCCTGGGCTTTCAGATATTGGCAAAGGCTCTTGCTACCCCCATAGTGCCTTTTTTAGGCAAGGCTCAAAAGACAAACCCACCTCCATAGGTATCACAATGGATAATAAACTAAGAGTAATGCTACTCAACACCAGAAGTCTAAACCTCAAGATGCACGCACTCGAACCTCTCCTTAGCATGGAGAACATTGATATCTGTGCAGTAACAGAAACCTGGTTCAAGGCTCCCGAGAGCACCCCAGCACTACCAGGTTATACCTCATACCATGCCTTTCGGCCCCAAAACTTGGACCGAACCACAAAAGGAGGGGGAGTATCAATATTCGTCAAAGATACCCACACCTCCAGGTTGGTGGCACAGCACGAAGCATCAGAGACTATCCATGTGTAATTAACAGTGGGTAAAACTGCCTTCCAGTTTATAGCCTGCTACAGACCACCCTCCCAAACCCAGGAACCCCACTCGGCCTTCCTGAGAACACTGGAAAATATGAAGGTCTTTCCAAACACCATTATATTGGGTGACTTCAACTACCCAAACATAGACTGGGAGTATTACTCTAGCTCCAACACCCTAGCCCAAAGGTTCCTAGAATTTATAAACTCAAATGCTATGGAACAACTTGTTACCACTCCCACAAGAGGGGAAAACATACTGGACCTGATCATCACCAACATGGGGACTCTATGCTCCAGATCAGAAGTGTATCCCTCACTGGTAAGATCAGACCATAAACTAATCTCACTGGATATTCACATTCCGATCCCACCCCCTGCCCAGAAAACCACAGTGAAAAACTTCTCTAAAGCAAATTTCACACTCCTCAAAACTGAGGTGGAATCCTTCAAAGCCCCTGGGCCTGTGGAAAATACGTCCCAGACCGCAGAATCCTTTATAAATGCATTCTATGAACACCTTCAGGAATGCATGGATCATGCAATCCCAAATAAAACCAAGACCCAATCCTCCAAAAGCAGTCATCCTGTCTGGTGGACCCTAGCCATAAACAAACTATACAATAGAAGGAGGAAGCTACTACATGATAGAGCAAAATCCCAAAAAGGGAAGGCGTCTCTGATCAGTATTAGCAAAAAACTACAGGCACTCATAAAATAGTCTAAGGCCAGCTTCAAGAGAAAAATTGCACAGGACATTAAGGATAATCACAAGGCTTTCTTTAGTTATGTTAGGATCATGGGTAGGAATTCCCAGATATGCTCAGAATTAGTCCAAAATGACAAAAAATGCACCAAACCCACAGACATTGCCAACATCCTAGCTGATAGGTTCAGCGCAAACTTCTCCCCCCCTCCCCACCAAAAGGGCAAATATCTATCCCAGCATAGTGCTGCCCCCCTGACATCTCAGATGCTTAGTTAAGAGCCGCCCTCTCCAAGGCGGAAAACACAGCATCTTCTTGGAGTTCATGTCCCGGGCTGCATCCTAAATGAACTCCAAGAAGAGCTAAACCCAAACATAAAACTACTGTTCAATCTCAGCCTTACTACAGGATATGTACCCAAAGAGTGGCGTACAGCAACAGTGGTCCTTCTCCACAAAGGTGGTGCCTCAACAGATCCTGGAAACTATCGCCCCATAAGCCTGACTAGCTTGGTCTGCAAAGCTATGGAAAGGATCATCATGGACCTCATAAATAAAGATATTGGGGACCTACAGACACTGGATCCTACCCAGTTCGGCTTTGTTAATGGCAGATCCTGCCTCTTAAACCTGGTTGATTTCTTTGAAACAGTCTCCAAAGCCATTGACGAGGGGAAGGTGGTCTACACAGTCTACCTGGACCTCGCAAAAGCCTTCGATACAATACCTCACTCGGGCATTATAGATAAGCTCACCAGCTTAAATATAAACCCCTATGTCACTAGATGGGTTGCAAACTGGCTCAAGGACAGAACCCACATGATTAGAATTGCTGGAGCCATGTCAGACTCCAAACCAGTTACAAGTGGTGTCCCACAAGGCACAGTCCTGGGACCTCTCTTGTTCGGTATATATTTCTCGGAGGTACAGGCCAACACGGAAGGACTGTGGCTGACCAAGTCCGCAGATGACTGCAAACTGGGTGCCACAATCGACTCTCCAGCCAACACAAGCATCCTCCAAAAGGGCCTCATAGAAACAGACAACTGGTGCCAGAGCCATGGCCTCAAGCTAAATGCCAAAAAGTGTATAGTCATCCCCTTTGGTAAAAACAAAGTGCCCACAAATTACCACATAGGTGGTAATCCATTAAGTACAGAAGAAGTAATTAGGGACCTGGGGACCCAAGTTGATAGCAATCTCTCATGTGACAACCACGTGGCCAAATTGGTTAGAAAAACATTTTATATAGCCCACCTAATCATGAAGGGATTCACATATAGATCAGGGGAGGTCATCGTGCCTCTTTACTCATCCCTCATCAGGCCCATAATTGAATACAATGCCCCTTTTGGGATGTACCTTACCAGACACCTGCAGCAACTGGAAAGACCCCAAAAGTACCTCACCAAGAGGATCAAAGGGCTCAAACAGATGCCCTATGCTGCCCGGTTAAAGAAACTCCAGCTCTACTCAGTGGCGTACTGCCTGCTCAGAGGCTATCTGTGCCTGACATATAAAGCCATGTCCATCCCAGAATTAATGGACATGCTGCACCTCAGAAAATCCATATCACATTGAGCTACATGCTCGAGAGACTTGAACCTCAGAACTGAAATAAATAGGACATGCTGGAGGGACAGATTCATAACCCAGAGGCTCCCTTCACTCTGGAATAAAATCCCAGTCCAGGTTAGGCAGAGTCCCTCATTGACTCTCTTCAAGAGGAATCTTGACGAGTGGATGGGAGATGGTAGGTTTACCCCAGGTATCACTTCTGTGTCACTGTTAGACAGAGGCACAGTATACTAACCTTGAAAAAGGGCATAGCAAAATTAATTTAAAATGGGTGGCGAAAGCCAAACACTCTCGGGTTAGGCTTATAAATGCCCTAGGGCAGATAGCCTAGTATGAACCTATGAACCTATAATAGGTTCATAGAAGGTTATTTGGTCTATGACCCTAGGGCCTTTACAACCCTAGCCATGTAAAAATCCCATGTATCCTAAGTGACCATAGTTAGATGGTCATTGTTAGCAGAGCAATTCTATGATCAGTACCAACTACCCCTGTTTAATTTGGGATGCTACCAGGGTGGCTTGTTTCTAGGACTAGTTCTCTGCTTATTTCTGATAGGTACAGCAGCCACTATGCAGCCATTGACATGGTTGTACAGAGTTTTTAAGAGAAGTTAAGAACAGTCTGCTGTGTTCTCTGGGTTTGGAGAGGCACTGAATTTTGACAATCCATCACTTAATAAAAGGAAATTTACTTGTGAATAGTTCCTAAATGGTAATGGTTTTAATGGGATTGTGGCATTGATTTTGATTTTAAAGGGGACAGCTTTATGGTCAGACCTAAACAGGGAGGATGAGACTTTGCAGCATTCTCCCATATTTGTGAGCACGAGGTCCAGCACGTTGGAACTCTGGTGGGTATATTAACTATTTGGTCAGTGGCATTTGTATTTACGAAGTCCATGAATCTTTATGCCTGTAGATTTCAGGTTGTGTAGGATTCCCAGTCTATAGAAGGTAAATAAAGTCTCCTAGGAGTATGGTGTTAGGCTGGATGGAAAGTGTCTCCACTAGGTTCAGGTATGCATTTTGAGCTTTTTGGAAATGCGGAGTGACCATTGGGGGCTCGTGACTTCAAATCAAAGGAGGGCTGCAGGAAACAGGTGAGTGGGTGGGGTCAATGGGAGGGGGCGTGTCCAACTAGAAAGGGGAGGAGCTATGCTCAAAACCACAAAAACTGTAACTTTAATTAAATACACTGCCCTGGCTGCCAAACCATCATTATGAGAGTCCAATCAAGACAAAATGAAGTGTAGAAGAAAAAAAATATTCCAATGCATTGGCTGCATGACAGCTTACTTAATATCTAGGTGGAAACAAAAAGGTTGTGAGGCATAAAAAAAATTGCTTTTTAAATACATTACTAGAATGCCAGTCAAAATCAAACATAAGAAAAACAAGCAGCACTCAACTCAAACCACTTCTCCTTGCACTGCAGTTCTAATTATAATTTATATTCAGCTTTATTAAAGTACCAAGTAACATGCTGAAAGTAGCAATGTCTATGATACCCCCACTTGTAAAAATGTTTCTTATCCAAAAATGACCTGCTGCCTGACAACTATCTTCTTGTTTCATGTGGAAAACATGATCAAAGTAAAACATGAAAAGCAAACAAGAAACAAGCTCAAGATACATTGCTTAAAGTATTACTATACAGATAATGGACCACACATGATAGATTGGCATTCTGATTGATTTTGAAAGGCTTTCAATGTTGGCAATTCTTTAGCACTATGCTTATTAAAGCTTACTTGCATCTTACAATCTCAGACAAGCTTACCTGATGGTCATTAAAGCATTGCTACTTAAACACAGAGCAACAGGCACTTTCTGAGTAATAATAAGCATAAATCAACAGTGTAAAAATATGACAGAAACCAGAATATTCTGCAAAATCAAGGACACAATAAAAGTAGCACTTTTATCTACCTTGAAAGGGGGATATTCTGCACATTTACACTGCATAACTGCTCCTTGCCTTGCTTGGACACATCCAGAGTCACTACATGGGGGAGTGGGGTGCAACAAGTATGTCACAATTTGAAATGTCTCTGGCTGACTGTGATTGCCCTGACACATGTGTCGAACCTCTCAACATCAGAACAAGAAATATGGACAGAGCCAAACATAGAAGTGGGACAAAGGCCCAAAAATAAGGACAATTTTTAAATATTGCTCTTATAAACTTAGAAAGATAATAGAATAGTAGGTCTTGCATTAGTATGAATTTTCTGAAAGGTACAAAATCTGAAAGTCAAATGTCTGTCATTATTTTCTAACTTCAGTCTTTAATGATTTGCCACTAATTTGCCAAAAAAACACAATTTTATGAAAAATGGATGAAAAATGTGATGCAAAAATATAAAATAGCCACACAATACACTTGGAAACCTGTCAAAGAAGGGACACTTTTTAATATTAGTACTGTTAACTTGAGCAGCTGACAAAATAAAAGAATCTACATACATTTCTGAAATAAAAGTAATCTATAACTCTGATTATTACAGTTATTTCTTAATTGTAAGCCCTCCACGTTTTCTTCCAAAATTGCTATTTTGCAGTGGGATTATTAGGGGAAGAGCAACATTTTGAGCCAAAATCAGGGACAGTTGAGAGGTCTGGATATGCCTAATTCTATAAAGCAATTTATTTGCACGTACCTCTCAACCTGTTAATGCAGGAAATCTGGACAAGGCCAAATATACCGGGGGAACATATACACAGTACTATAAATTGTTGAATAAAATGAGACAATTGATAGAATAACAGGTCTTGCTTTAGCATGCATTTTTCTGAAGGTTATGGAGTCTGAAACTCAGTGTCTGTCATTATTTAGTGACTTAATTCCTAAATTATTTGCCAGAAAACCACACATTTTACGAGGAACAAACCAAAAATAAGAATCAAAAATCTATTCATTCTGTGAAAATCTGAACAGTTGAGGGGTATAGTTCAGCCAGGGCTGTCTTTGAGTTTGCCGCCCTTCCCCCTCACAAAATCATAGTCGAATGGAGCCTCTCCCCTGCAGCCATTCCAATGAACCATTACTTGGCTATTTCACCCCATTTACCGTAAACACTAATATGCATACTGCTTTACGTCTACGATGGTTTGGACTTCATTTGAAAGTTTTATTTTGCATTTTGCAGCACAAACACTTAAGACATCTGCTAAATAAAGAAATGCAGTCTCACAATAAAAACAGACTTAGCATTAAAACTTCTCTGTGCATGAAACTCACATTCATTGAAACAGCATTGAAACCCACGTTCGAAGAAAATGCATTTTGCCAGTGACAAATAAAGATTTACTTTGGGCTGTTTTCAAATCATAGGCCTCTTGCACATGAAACATACACGTGGTCTTTGATACACTTTCCTGATTGTATTAAATTATATTCCTTGTACAATATAGTACAGTTGTCAGAGGGTGTTTTAAATTTGTTTTGAACATTTTTCCAGTAAACAATGAAACAAAATGCATGCACCAGTAATGACAAAACTGCCCAATTCAGAACATTTCTATCATAAACGTCTGCTCAAACTTCTACAGTCCACCAGTATCAGTAAATATGCACAATCTCTGAAGACGTAAAAGTCATCTAAATAATTCCACATTAAAGAAATCTGTAAATAATGAAGAGGTTGCTGCTAGCAAACAACTTTATATTTCATTGTTTCATCTACAAATAAAGTGCCTGTTGCCCTTGAGGAATAAATTGCCTAAATTGCATTAAAAACAAAAAGCTAGTAATATTGTAATAGAGAATGGATGGCAAACTGATAACAGTTTCATAATTACTAGGTATCTTCAGCAAAAGGGACTGCAGCATTCACCCCTTTACAGTACAGTACAGTATCAGCAATGCATCTACTTACTGTGGGAGTAGAACCCACAACTTTCTGCATCAAAAGCAAATACATTACCTATTGTGCTATTAACAATGCAAGCTGACTTGGCATAAGCAGCACTAAACTTTTGTTCCCCTGCAGCTCTCAGCTTCTTGTAAAATCTACTTGACACTCAGCTGCATTGCTGAACTTTGCAGCGCAAGAAATCTAGAAAAATCCAAAATTTTTTTTTGTGGGGGGGGGCTAAAGACCAAACAACAGGGACACATTTTAAACATTGCTTGTATAATGTTGGAAAGTTATTTGAATAAAATGCTGTATTACCACCATACATTTCACTGCTAATTATTGAACCCAGGATCCTGTGCAAAACAGTTAGAGCAACATACAACTATGCCAAATCATCTGTTTTACGAAAGAAAGGAAGACTGAAACTTAAATGGCTACCATTTAGTGAATTCAGTTCTCACCATAGCTGTCAACATCTTAGCCCAAAACACCTGAACAAAGCCAATAATGAGGGAATACAGCCCCCCCCCCAAACATATTCAGTGAGTTCAGTTATCACCATAGCTCTCAACCTTGGCACAAAAAACCTGGACAAAGCCAATAATGGGGGAATAGAGTCCAAAAAATAGGGACAAACATCCATTGAGGACACTAGAGCAAATCCACACAAACACAGGGAGGACATACAGATTCCACACAGAAGGCACCCCAGCCAAGAATCAAACCAGACAACCTGCAGCTGTCAGGCAACAATGCTACCACTGCACCACTGGCTGTGTTAAGTAACAAAAAACAGAAACCACAGATTTTATGAGGAACAGAACAGAACAAATATGAGGCAAAAATCTGCAAATGTTTTACAAATGGTGGTGGGTAGGGAATTCATGCTCTTGCCATTTGGGCCCAAGGTACAGGGTTTAAGCCTTATTCTCTACCCACCACCATATAGCAACTGGGGCATTAAACACACACACACTGCAGATCCAATCCTCCATAGCAGCCCAATCACCTGTCTGTCCTCCGTAATGCAAGCTAAGTCCTCTGTAGCAGACTGATCACCTGTCTGTCCTCCATAACAGCCCTGGGTTTCCCCGTGAGATGTGAGAAGCTGCAGCATCCAGCCTGCGGGTGATGCAGTCTGGTGTTCTTCTGATCGTTACCGCAGAGACTTCTGGGCTGGCAGGGCGAGTTCCCTTCCTTCCCTATCCAGATTGCCTAACAGAGCAGTCTGGAGTTCAGGAACTGCACACGTGTGCGTGGAGTTCTGGACTGCCTAACACAGCAGTCAGGAACTGGGATTCATGAATTATTTTTTTTTTATTTTCTACAGTGGAAGGATGCAATTATTGTATTCTTTTTACAGGTGGAGGGCTGCAGTCCTATAGCACGAGCTGCCCCTGAGAGTGACCGATAGCTGCTTAGGATGTGATACAAGATTTTGTCTATGGTGATCTGCACATGGAGGACCTCCAGTGGGACACCCTGTTTGACCATCCTACATCCTAGAGGTGTGCTTGTTATTGATGTATATTGAGACACCTCCTCCTTTAGTTCTTCTGTGTGTAGCTACTGGTACAGAAGTGTGGAAGGCATCAAAACCTTGCACTGCCGGGGTAATTTCTGCCTCCTTAAACCATGTTTTAGTAAATGCACAGATGTCTATATTCTCAAGTGTCAGGAGGGAATGCAGGAAGTGCAGTGTCTTTGAGGTTTGCAGTAGCACCTTGAAGTATAGTTGAGTTGATGTTAATATGTCAGTAGGTTTGTCAATTCAGCATTGACAAAAAGCACTATGGGTGTAGATAAAGTATTAAGCCAGTATCTGAAAGCCTAGAGGGAAAAGGTGCAGACCCTCTTTGGCAAAGCATTATGGTCTGTTAACCATACCTCAAAAGCTGGCAAATATTGGATCCTCTTAGAATGACTTAAAGTACAAGCAGAGACATTGCTGAGATATGAACTCGTGACTCCTGTTTAATTAGACCAATGGTCTATCCCCTTCAGCTATAAAACTGGGATAGTTCTAAAGTAAAATTTAGCCATATCATCTACAGTGCTTAAAGTCTTAAGTATGAAACAGACTGACGTGAGCTAGGCTAGGTATGAGGGAGGTTTATTTAATAAAATTGTTTTAATCAGTCGATTGCATGTACTGGTGAGATGGATTTAGTTTTCAGGTAATGGGGTTGATTTTAATGGTGTTTTTACAACCCAGATAAGTAATTTTATTTTATTCTAGTAGACCTTAGAATTATATACATTTGCTTTGTAGTGACTATTCTAGTGGGTTTTGTGGAAATATTGAATTATTAGCTGTCACACATAAATTTACAAGCAAACTGCATCTCTCTGTTTGAGCAGATGCCTTAGGTTTTTGTTAAGTACCCCTGATTATAAGCAGGTTTACAGGGCAAACTAAAATCTGTATTGGAAATAGGAAAGTGTTAAAGTGGTTGAAGGTGATGTTTTTTATCACAGATACTGTACAGGAGGAACCACCATATGCATGTAAGATTATTATAGAAGGTTATAGCTTTGGCAAGTTTGCTGGGAATGACTGAAGTTTTATTAAGTGTGGCGATGGTGTGTAGGGTTTCAGAGGCCATTGTAACAGAATAGGACAGTAATCACTGAAGGTATTTGATAAGACCCTCAGAGATATGCATCTGTGTTGAATGTTACTAAGTTATAAATCAAGTGGATAATAATGTGATGAGAGAAGGTATCGTGAACTAAGTGAGGCTCCATGAGGATAAGAATGGATTGAGCTTATCTTGTATGGGGGTGGCTTAATCAATTTAAGTCATCAAAGTTATTCTTATATGTCAATTTACCTGGGATAGTTAAATGGAACTGAAGTGGTCAAGGGGAAAAAAGCTAAGATATAAGCGGTTGATAACGTGCATTTGTCATTTTGACAAGTTTTATTAAAATGGTATGTCAGATAGGATAGGTGTGTAGCTGTATGCTAGTTGAGGGTATAAGGGTAACCTCAATGTGCATTTTGTTTAGAGGCTTAATAAGTCCTCCTATCTTAGCAATGAATTGATCATTGTAAAATGAAATGTAGCAGTGGTCATTAAATGACACTGGAATTGTGTGGAATAATGATTCTGAAATAGCAATAACGTGGGTCATGTATAAAGTTTCTAAATCTAATTAGATCAAGTTTATTGTTAAACTTGGCAATTTTCATTTCCTGAATTATTGAGAGCAGTTGTGGTTAGGAGATGTATGTTGAAAGTTACTTAAGGAGAGGTAGAGTACAATGTATGCTGGGGCCCAGGTATAGGTTCATAGGTAGGTACTAGGCTATCAGCCCAAGGGCCTACGTAAGCCTAGCCAACAAGGTTCCCTGGCTTACGCCATCTAAGAAAGTTATTTTCCTGTGCCACTGTCGAGCAGAGACACAGAAGTGATCCCCAGGGTGTATTTCCTATTTCCCATCCACTCATCAAGATTTTTCTTGAAGAGTGCTAATTGAGAACTTTGCTTGACATAGATGGGTAGCCTGTTTCAGAGAATGGGAAGTCTCTGGGACTGGAATCTATCCCTCCAGCATGTCCTGTTTATTGTGGTGGCAAGGCTTAGGTCCCTAGAGCGTGTAGCTCGCAGGGATTGGGATTTCTTTAGGTGTAGCATGTCCAACAGCTCTGGGTTTGACATAGCTTTATATGTTAGGCAGAGATCACCTCAGAGTAGGTGATATGCTATGGAGTAAAGCTGGAGTTTTTTAAGATGGTCAGTGTAGGGCATCTGTTTGAGGCCAGTAATCCTCTTTGTGAGGTACTTCTAGAGCCTTTCCAGCTGCTGCAGATGTCTTTTAAGATACATTCCAAAAGGAGTGTTGTATTCTATAATGGGTCTAATGAGTGTTGAGTAGAGGGGAACAATGACTTATTTTTTCCTGGATGACAACCGTTTTATGATGAGGTGTGCCACGTAGAAGGACTTTCTGACTACTGTGGCAATGTGACTATCAAAGGACAGACTACTGTCCACCTGGGTCGCAAGGTCTCTCTCTATCACCAGACTGAAGTAGAGGAGACAAACAGAAGAGGTCAGATTTGGATATGGATGAAAGCAGGAGATAACAAGTGATAGTGATTGAATATGGTGCATACCTAAGAATGTCTGTTACAAGAGAGCAACCTATATTATTTGTAGCAGTTATATTAGTGAACTGGATTAGTGCTATAATCTGTAAATAATGGACCTGCTGTTGAGGTGAGTCTTATTTTGATTGCAGTAATAAGTGATGTAATTGTGTAACATAGTGGGGTTGTCTAACAGAAGGAATGGTGTCAACTGAGTTGTGGGGAGGAGTAGTCCATGAGGCAGTTCTTTTTCTATAGAAGAGGGTGTCAGGATTATAGTGCAGGAAAAATGATTTACAGATTTGTAGAGGAATAAATAAATGTAGAAATTTGAGTGGAGCAGAGATAGGCACCATTAGTGAGAGATGAGGTAATACGAATGAAGTAGGCTAAAGAAAGGGAGGCACAGAGGAAGGAATAGTAGAAGGTGTAGCTGATGGTAGAAAAGAGCTGTGAGAAAGGGGATAGACTGAGTATAGAAGGGAACAGGACGAATACAGAAACTTCAATGCAGTTATTAGTATTTAGAGGCGCTTCTTCTATACTTGATGGAGTAGAACAGGTAAGATGTAATAACAGGAGCGGTTGACGAATCTTAATACGGATTTGATAAGCTACGGAGAAGGGAATAGTCATGGTGACACTACACTTCCAAAGTAGGACTGAATGTTGTGACTAGAGTATAGAGAAAAGCAGAAGGAATTGTGCTGCTGTCAGAACTCGATATGCTGAATTAATTAGGGAACAAGGTCAGGGAGAAACTGTGCTCCCACCACTTTCTGAAGTAGAATGTGGAAAGTATAGTCCTGGAAGAGTAGTAGGAAGAAATGGAGTGGTTATAAGGATAGAAGTTGAAATATTTGGAGGATATATGTAAGTAAGTAAAGGGAAGTGCAGTGTTGCCATGAATGTTCAAAGTGACAGAAAAGATGAGGAGGAAATAAAGGATAAAGGAAAGAACTATACTGTCACCACACTTCAGGATACTTACCTTAATGCAGACGACTGAGAATATAGGCCTGATTGTGCTTCGTTACAGACATCAGAGTTTGAAAAAAATGTGAACATGGCAGTCTAAGACAAGATGTAGCAAAGAAAAAGAAATGAGAGAGGAGAAAAACTGAGTTAGCAGGGGAAATAAGAATGTGAGAAACTGTGCTATCACCAGTGTTAAATATTTACATTAATGTAGAGAATAAACAGTGGTGAGAAATGATTAGCCATCATAGACTGGAACACCTACGACAAAACAATGGTGTATTATAGAGAAATAAGACATTTGACTGAGACTAGATGTGAAAATAATATGTTGTTAAGTCAGTGAGCTAAAATAAAGCAAAATGCACCAGCTTGAAAGAAAACTAATAATCAAAAGCCACATGCTGGAAACTCAAAATCTCAGAGTCTGCTGATGCCAGGAATACAAAAATAGTCATAGAACTGACAGTGAATATTAAAACAAGTTTATCAAAATAAAAAAAAAATCAGATAAAAAAATGACTTAAGCATTTTGTCCTGTGTGGAATAAACCCTAGGATTTCATCAGAACTACCGGAAGCATTACCTTTCCATAATTAAATAATAATAGATGACATCACTTAATCTTTAACTGCCAATAAAATAAAAATGCTGTTAGGGTTAAACTAATTAAATGGACTGATACAAAAACATTGCTACATTGTGGAATTGGGCCTCAGAACTCCCCTGGATGTCCAATATTTACATAGTAACACACACCTTGTTGGGCATTATTGTTGGCTTAGAGGAGTCATTAGGATGAACACAGAGAGTCAACTGGAGACATCACTTGGATCTAATGAGTTAAAGGAATGTTACCAACAACTCAGAAATGCTTTGGTTGATTCGGGTAATAGAAGCTATGCCATCTGTTCTTTTTTTTGTTTGTTTGTTTATGTTTGTTTTTCTTATATGTTTTATAGCAAGAAGTCTGTGAAATGAAGGTAGGGAAATTTTGACTTTTGGGTGAAGTTATCATCCCCCCAAGAAGTTTTTAGAAATTTTGTAAACCTTACAGGACATTGTAAATTTTTGTGTGTCTCATTCAGATCTAGAAAGCCATACTGCAAGAAGCATAGAGAAGGCAATAGGGGAACTGTTTCTAAGCACTTCTGCCATGCAGTGATTCCTGTGGCAAAGTGTTGCTAAAGACTAAGGGATGAATAAACAACAATGGGAACCAACACAGCTTTGCATTAACATACTGCAATCTTACAAGGAAAACTGACATATCTGCTTGAAGGAAGGCACCCCAGTCTGGAAGCCTTAAATCAGCAAACCAGCTAAAAATGCTACCTGGAGAAGGAGTAACAATGTGATGTCACCTGGGTTCCCTTTGAGCAGATTGTCAATGAGAAGGCTGACTACAAATAACTGGGAAGAATATTTGTAACATTCATGTGCAGGAGGTACAAGTGGCCTCCTTCAGTTTAGGACTGACAGACAACACTGATTACAAGAAGCTGAACTTGGAACTCCAGGCATACTCCAGAGTCAAGCCATCTATCTGAACATGGCAGCACAGCGGCCGTATGAATAAATGGATCTACACATCACAGAACCTGACAAGGTCTCAGATGCTTGGCCTCATTCATTTTGGTGTAAGTTGCTATAACTGGGAAATAAATGCTACTCACAAAATTGTACAATTGATAGTGGTGGACCACTTTCTCAGGTCCTCACCATCCACAACCCATCAGTGGATATGCCTATGGATTCCTTCCACTGCAGGGCAGCTAATACAACTCATCAAAAGATTAGCGGTGGCAGATGAGTTATCTCACACTGGACCAGAAAGGGTTAACCAGGTGAAACCTTTAAAATGGAACTGGTGAGGATGTACTGAGAGGTACAACTGGAAGGAAATAGTATATAGAGATAGAATAAGACAGAACAGAACTCAGCAGAGACTGCATAGACTGAAATGGTATGAATATTATTAGTTTGGACATTTAGCCAAGAAACTGGGAAATATGTACTTGTGTATGTAAAATAACCTAGCCTATGGGCACTGATGTTACAAAATCCATCAATGTTAATTGCAGTCATGCATACATTCAGAGCTTTGATGTGTGAAACACACACACACACACACACACACACACACACACACACACACACACACACACACACACACACACATCACATTTCTGAACTGAACCATTTGCAAACTGTATTACAGCAAGCTCTAAGTTAAAGGGATTCACAACTGATGAAAATTTTTGCTCCAAAATACAGCTTTTTGTGGATGATATTTTATTAAGAAGTAGAGACATTTATTCCTCTTTAGGATACATTATTAACTTAATAAAACTTTTTGAGAAGATTTCATGTTTAAGTTTTAATCATAATATGACTGAAAGCATACTGATAAATAAAAAAGGAATATTTCTTTAGGGAAATATAAGAATTTTAATTAGGAAAACAATTTAAATACCGAGGAGTAATTATAAAAAATAGTTGGACTGAGTTGGCAACAGTGAATTATAAATTTTTAATTACCACAACAGGAAAAATTACAGATAATAGGAATAAAATGTTTTTCACAATGAAAGATAGACTAACTTTGATAAAAATGATTAAAATGATTATAGTACCAAAAACTCTATTCCTCATACAGTCGATTGCACTTCCATTTGAAAAATTGATTAAATAAAGTCTATATTACTTATGTTTTTGTGGTATCCTCAAAAACCAAAAATCACACTTGACTGGCATGTTAAAAGTTGGGAAGATGCTGGAATTGGTTTTCCTAAAATCAAAGTATATGGCAAATCTGTTTTCTTAAATGTATGAAGTTATTGGTTAAAGTCCACATATACCTCAAACTGGAAGAGAATTTATAAATCAATCCTATTATCAATTAATATTCCTGGAATAAATAATCATTTGCTCTCAGATGTTGACAGAATGTATTTGGCCATAAAGGATTTTAGTATTAATATCAGAAAATATCCTACTTCCACTCCTTTTGTTAACTACATTTGAAATAATTTTAAAAATGTGATATACAGTAACTATCTTGTTAAAGATTTATTGATTCTAATGTTCCCCATAGCTTACACTAATGGTTGTTTAGATTCATTTAACTCAAGTAAAATTTTAGACATTGAAGAAAATGGCTGAAAGTGTTGTCATTAATTCTTTAATAATCATAATTTACATAAAGCTAATTATCTCCTGGTTAGGTTAAACATAATGCAAGATAATTGATTACATATATACATATTTGAGAATTCATTAGTAATAAGATGCAAATAACATTAAATATGAATTCACAGACCATTTCTAAGATAATAGATTTTTTCTTTAAGATTAATAGTATAGAAAATAAAAATAAGTCATCTTTGTCAATCATTTATAGGATTTTGAGATCTGAATTTACTGTCTTTGACATATCTTATTGGGACTACTCCACAAAGATAAATAATGACATATTTTAGATATTAATAAGAAATTAGTTTTAAAATCTATAAATAATACAACCTCATTTTTTTACTGGAGACTTTTTTGTGTGGAAGTACCTATAAAGAAGTTTCTTAACTCCACACAAAATTGCCCTGGTATATAAAAAAGATAATATTAAATGTTGGCGGTGTGAAGAAGTTTTAAATGCAAATTGGATCCATATGGTCCTAGAACATAAGCTGGTGGCTCTATTTTGGTTAGATTTCAAAAACTTTGTTAAAGCATTATGGCCAGACAACTATATTGTGACCAATTTGTTGCTATTGTTCAATTCTCCAATTCTAGATTCCATTCCAAGAATACAAGTACTTCTCCTCTGGTCTCTTTTTGGTGCCGAAAGAAAAGTTATCACAATAAATTGGAAATGTAAAAGCATTCTCTTTTTCAGAATGTATCTGTTTAGCAAAAAAAATGTATGTGATATGGACACACAAACTGCTCATGGTAGAATGTCAAATATAACTCATAAACAATTGTCATGGTTAAAGCTTAAAGATATTTTGGAAAAGTTTTTATAATGTATAGTATATGTTTCTGTTATGGATCCTGTGTATAGTTTTACTTGTTTTAGTTTATTGTTTGTTTTGGTATATTGATTTTGATGCGTAAAACCCAATAAAAAGTCAAAAAAGAAAAGAAATGTGATGTGTGGGTGGTGGGTAATTATGAGCTTTAGTTGATTCTATGAATATAATAAATCCAGTAAGAGAATTTTTTCCAATCCCCTTGGAAAAAAACATTCAGAAAATTAGTACTGTATTTAGGAGTGTAAGAATTTTCTGTGCAAATGGTGACAAAAGGCATTATCCTGCAACTAAGGTGGAACTTTGTACTTCACCCAGACCACTAAAGCATTATGTGGGGTTTATAATCAATATGTCTTAAGTGGTAATATTTAGAAGGTGTTTGCACTGTTTTTTTTAGGTTTGTGTTCAGGTTCGCATGAAAAATGCCAGTGATTAATAACATATGCAGAAGTAGTACAGATGGAAACAGACCCAACAACATGAAAATCAAGGAAGGGAGGGACAAGCAGGGAACTACTGGACTTTAACATGAGTTGACTCAGATGTGAAAACATACAGTATTGTCCAAATAATGAATGGATATACTGGACTGACATATTTACCTCCTACTTACCCATATTTTCAAATTGACAATCAGCTTATTTATAGTAGATGAACATGACAAAAACATTATCAAATAAATATTAGATAACAGCCTTTTAGACAGACAGTTTTAAATTATGTGCACAGTATCTTCCGAGGAAGGCATTTAGGAGGAGAAAAAGCAAAGGAATGGATTCTGGAAATCATTTACTGGCTGGGTAGTCTCTGGCTATTGAAATGTATCTGCCTCTTTATCCTGGACATTAGAAAATGTCTCCAATAAGGGTTTACAAAATTCTTTAGTTCTGTTGGTTATAAAAGTGGTATCGTTCAAAAGAATAGGAATGGGACTAGTGGGACCTTTGGTTAAACTTTAAAGGGACTCCAGTATATACTGGCAATTCTGGTCTATACTATGTTCTACCCAGAGGCTGTGTCACTAGTAAGAGTTTCAGCAAAAGGTATAGTGTTTCTGTTTTCACCGGTGTAAATACCCAAAGAAATCTTGCCAATCCAGGTCCAAAATCATGAAAAGACTCTTTAAAATTAAACACATTTCAGCTGCTGCTGTACTTATAAATTTATTAGTGGTAAGTTACAAAGTGTTTAAAACTATGTTGAGATGGAGCATTGATAACGAATGAGAGGACTAGGACATTGTACTACCTTATTTAATGTATGTTAGCACAGGGGTACCCCAATCTTTCACAAGGTACAGCCTAGTTGAACTCCTATAAGGGAGCCCCTTTACAGGTATATTAGCTGTATATGAAGGATCTTGAGGTCAAGAATATATCACTTCTGTGTGCTTTAACATTTGCCTAAAGATGGAAGGTAGTATGGACACTCTTATCTGCTTCCTTACAATATAGTTATGGTATTCAGTATATTCTGTATACTCTGTACAATAATTGCTTTTCCAGATGTGCAATATTAGATGAAGGCTGCTACCAGGGTTATAGAGATATTGTAGATCTTCTCAGGGTTATAGAGGTATCTCAGATCTTGTCAGTGTTATAGAGGTATCTCATATCAAGTTAGTCTTGTTTAGTATATGTATATGTTACTGTACTGTTATATGTACTTGTTATTCTCTGTAGTTGTATGTGATATATGCACTCGGAACCAAAGCAACATAGTATTATTTGACTCACACTGTGTGTGAGTTAAAATGACAATAAAGTTTATTTTGACTTTGACTAAAAAGGGACAAATGGAGCATGCCTAAAAGGTTAAAAAACAAAGTTATAACAGAAAGTCTGAAGTAAGATCATTTTGACCCAGAAATTACATTCTTGTATAAGTGGACAGAAATATAATTAGTAACTGAAAATGCAGATGTGGTCATTTACAAAATAAAACAGCCTGATAAGACAAATCCTAAGCAAATGCTTTCATGTAGATATTATATAGTCCAGAAAAAAAGCAAAGGATGTCAGTAGCCAAGCTTATGAGTTGGACCTAGAAGTACAAATAGCTGACTCACCGTCATTTCAACAAAAGGAGATGCATGCATTTATACACATTACTTGGAATATAATTTCAGTACTTTAATGTAAAAACAATGTAATACACCGTACCATCATACATTGAGGAGAAAAAAATGTGATCGCCAAAGCTTACAGAATATCTGAGGCTCAGAGGTATGCCATTATTCTGGAGATTAAAACAAAAAACAAACAATTAAATACTATCATAGTACTTGACGCATCCCTGTAATTCTGCAGTTCTGCTGTTAAAATCCAGTAGAAGCAGACATTTATGCAGTGACTTCCATCAACTATATGAAATCTGAAAGTTGTTTTTTATATATATATAATTAATGCCTCAGGTAGATAAGTTAAATGACAGAATGAAGAAAGCAAGGTAATTATCCATGGTGTATTTCCTCAAAGGGAGGATTGGCAGATAGCTTGACTGAGTGAGCCAAATAGAAAATTACCTTTTTAATGCTGGATGTGTTGATCCAATACAATGTGCCTCCTGTTATGTTATACAACACCTTTCAGCATTCCAACATATGATGGAAAGGCTTCTATGAGCTTATTGCTACTATGTTGTTGCCTTCTTAAATGATAGGTCACCTTGAGCCAAGTTTGGGAAAATCATTTGGCCAAAGTCCAAACATTTTTTCGTAGACCATCAGTGCTTAGTGCACACTTGTCCAGCTGCAAGCAAAACATGGCATAATCCAAATATTTAGGATATTTAATGGGGTGTAGGGATAATAAATCTGTAAGTTGAAAAACCTAGAAGTGATTTAGCACTGGTCACATCCGTTCAGCAAAAAGTAGGTCAAACAATTTCTAAGCCTAGTAGGGTGCTATAAAAATTTATTCTGAATGTTGTCACTTTTGATTTGATCTTTGATTGACATGACCAAGGTTAAGTCAACATTGAAGATTAAGAGAAGAAATGGCAGAGAAAAAACATCTGTTGCTATAAAAATAGTTTATGCTGTCATTTAGTCAAAGTCGAAGTAAACTTTATTGTCATTCAAAATCCATAGCAAGTGCAACTGAACAAAATTACGTTACTTTAGGTTCTATGTGCAAACATCTAACATATACAACAATTCACATTACTAGATTTAGGCATTCTATTACATAATATTTACTGTTTTACATATCAACATACATTTACTAAGCTAAAGAGTCATGGTATTTGTTGCACAAAATTCCACAACTGATTCTTATTGCACAGGATTCTGTTGGCACTAGTGTAAGGAAACACTATGTTTACTGCTCAAAAATTTCACAGCTGTTACTTTTTGCACCAGATGCTGTTTTAGTATCAGCAGATATTATACAGAAATAAGATTATACTCTGCTAGATTAATTGCACAGTGTATTTAAGACCTTTTAAGGTTATTGCACGCAGATATGCTTCTCACTCTTCATATTACCTATCATCATATAGTCCTCATTACTCCAGACTTTTCCTAGCTTTTACACTACAAAATCATGTATCAGATATTGGCATTGGCCCTTTTCTTTCATGAAGGAAAAACATCCAGTCTGCTACCTTAGGAAAAGGCTAACACTTCAGAAAGTTACAACATGTCTCCAATAAGAAAGAAGACCTTGGCAACTCAAACCATGCAATAATATTATTTACTAGTGAAAACATATTACCTTGGTGAACAACTGTGTTCTGGTTACATGGATGCACCAACAGAAGGAAAATAATACCTTTTTTTCTCACTGCAGCCATTTCACTTGACTAGGAGTGTGTGCCAGGGTTTTAGAATCTGAATGCAGATATTCTGTCCAGGGTGAATTTTCATGTCACTACATTTGCTTAACACCCTGGGTCTGAGGTGTGTGTGTGTGTGTGTGTGTGTGTGTGTGTGTGTGTGTGTGTGTGTGTGTGTGTGTGTGTGTGTGTGTGTGTGTGTGTGTGTGTGTGTGTGTGTGTAAATGGGTGTGTAAACCAAGAAACAGGCATTTATATCTCCATCTTATCCTATTAGATTTTATATGTCTTTAACTTCAAAAGTGGAGCTTTCAATAAATGGTTAAAAAGAAAAAAAAAGTCTAAGGTGGAATATGAGCTTAATGAGTGTGGCAAAACAACACAGTTTTAAAATAAGGGATTTTGTGAATGTAAACAAAAATAAAATCTGTTGGAAGTATTGACTAAAAGAAGACATATGGCTGTAGTGTAGCTTTTGGGATAAAACCATTGGTGGACATTTACCTTTGGGAATCTTCTGGAACTTATTTTTCTGCTGTTAATTTGAAGCTGCTGTTTTATGGATTCAATATGCTGGTCATACAAAGAAGCCAGTACTGTTTGCAAAGAGTCCAGATGGATAGTTATTTGATGCAAGCTGTCAGGGGAGCAGTATTGTGAGGATTTTCTCACCTTATTTACTTTACAAGGCAAAGAAGCAGCAGACTTGTCAGAAACATGTTTTAGGTTTTGACAGAGAGAGGATACAAATGCCACACAAACAGTGACGACATGTTAGGAATGAACCTTGGAACCTGGAGACTGAGGCAGATATTGTTATTCATGCTTATAAACTTAGAAACTAAAAGGCAGCAGCATTAATAGAAATATAACTTGAATGGTGCTATGATTTTGAGTGAGTCAGCTTTTGATCCATGAATTGTTGGCTTGAACTCATGATTTTCAGCCTGGGATATGGCATGCTACACATGCTAAGAGGTGGTCAGATTATCGAAACAGACCTACATTTTTTTTTCTTTTTGGTAGGTCAGCCCCTGCATGTAAATGTTTCATCACCCAAGCCCCTGCTTTCCCTTATCAAGGGTACAAGAACTTGTCAGAGATTTGGGACGCATGGCAAGGCTTAAAAAGGCCCTTGTGGCTGTTAGCTTTGTATACACCTATGAACCTATGAATGTATTATGTACACACTTGAAAAGATTGCTGTGTTCATGGGACTTTTATTGTACAATCTGAAATGTCATTTAGGTTTAATAATTAGGGATATGGTTTCTGTTGTGATCCATGCTAAAGTGATTACTGTTTTGATGTATTGTGGTGCCCAGTAATATCATAAGTAACTTTGAAGTATTCCCAGTCTCAATGAGGTTTTTGTTTTACCCATCCGGTTCCTGAAGGAGGATTATGAAATGTGCATAACCAAAGTCAGTAGGTCCTTGCTACAAGTTTTGTTTCCTCCATACTTTGGTATACCTTTGTGTTCTAGTGCTGACATAAGGTGTATAACATCGTTTTGATCACACATTATTGGCTTGAAAGGATGCCTTTTATTCCTTCTAAACAGCTAAGAACTATATAATCATAAATCCAAACTTTTAGGTTCAGTTTCTTAATCAACAACTACAACTTCTGGCCACTGCTTTTGATCACAGCTGAATTCCTTCTCTTGGTATCATCCTGTCAGCTAAACAATTTCCATTTGATTTGCCTTAATAGAATGTTTACATCTGCTTATTCATTTCTGGCATTTTTTTTTTACTTTGTCTTGAATCTCTGGCATTAACAAAATCCTTAAATGAATAATTTGCAGTTTAATCTTCTTTTCATCATTAATTCAGATGAGGACTGGTTAACGTCCGGAGAAGGAAGGAGTACTATTTTATTCCAGAATTATTTAACAGTCCTTGCAACAACCCTTAGTGATCTTTTTCAGGAAATTGATCACTGCTTGAATGAACATCTCTGCCTGATCATCGTAGTTTAAATGACTTGTAGTTATATGCTTAAATGTATTTTTTAGGCCTTCTGAATTCCAGTGTTTTATTAATGCTGAAATATTTTCTTATACAACATTAAATGTCATGTCTTGTCATCATAAAACAAACTTGAATGTATACTAGAACACATTATATCTCTTATTTTGAGTAATCCATTGTACTTGTAATAGTAATCAACTCATGTCAAATAGATGATCTTTCTTAAATTAAATTGTATGGACAACCTGGTACTGTATAAGGTGACACATTTCATTGTGGATTACTATTATCATAGAAATTGCACTAATTACACAATTTGTTCTGTCTACACTGAAACCTTGCATTTCTAGCTCTTACTCTGCTCTTCATTGTTCCAAAGCATGACTGTTTTTCTTTTCAGTCAAGCATCCTTTTGTCTGAACTTTTGGAACACCGTAATCCTATCAGCTTGGAATTTTAAGTAACGTACTTCCTCCTAGACTAATGTTAGGTGTCATTTATTTTATGGCTGATTGCTCTAGCTGTTCTCTCATTTTAGCATTATTACATCTTTGAGACTTTTTTCACTTTTTTGCCTGTTGTTAGTAACTATGGTATTTCTCAAAGAATATCTAGTACTTTATGTTGGAAACCTTCATTTGGCTCATTTAAATATGCTCTCCAGAATATCTCTATTATAGGGAGCTCCAGATTAGTCTGTGTTCACTTTCATTTAATACTACTAAAGATTAATAAATGTCCTCTGTAATCATAGATGGGTTTGTATCAAGACTTTCTGAATAAGCTTTGCAAAGTTTTATGGTCTCTTTCTGATTATACTTATTTGCCATAAATGTATTTAAGGACTTTATTAAATGCATGTACTA
This sequence comes from Protopterus annectens, assembly GCF_019279795.1. NCBI lineage: Eukaryota > Metazoa > Chordata > Ceratodontiformes > Protopteridae > Protopterus > Protopterus annectens. The sequence goes on from NC_056725.1 coordinate 1,645,296,987, forward strand.
AAGGTCACAGTTTTCTCTTCATATGTATGAGCTTATTTAGCTTATGCATTTGTACATGATCTTGACACAAAGACAACTGGTCTATTTCCTTGTTTACTTATTACTTCTATACCATTCAGTCTTGCATCCACTTCCAAGGCCAATGGCTAATTTACATTGTAGCATTTTTAAGTAAATGCTCCTGTTACTAATTTCTTAAGTGCTTCAAAACCCCCTTCTGGTGTGTAGCTCCAGTCCCTGACTATGTCTTGTTCCAACAGGTTTCTGAGATGCATGATTATATCAGACAAATCAACTATAGGCTTTGCAAGAGACTGGATCTTTGATAAAATCTCAATAATCCCTGTCTGTCTTTTGGTTTTGGCATTTGCACCATTGTTGTGGCATTTTGTAACTTGGCTTCAGTCTTTCTCTTGCAGGAATAATATTTCAGATTTGTCACTTTTATTTTACATAATTTTACTTCATTCATATTCTACTGTTCAGTTTGTTTAATTGCTATATCAGTCTCTTGAAATATTCTATATCAATCTCTTGAAATATTCTATCTATACCTGACCTGACTCTAACATATTATAAGTTATATGCATAGCATTCTGTAATTACTGATTTGATTTTGTTGTCTGAAACACTTCTGGCACTGATCAGATACCAAACAGAAGTTTTAATAATCTGTATCTTCCTCAGAATTAATTAGGTGTGCACACCATGGACCTTTCCTTGCTTAGTTTTATTAGCCAGAATTCTTATCTAACATCTATTGTTGGAAAGAAACAGGTAATTGCTGCAACACTGGGGATATGATGCCCTTCCAGCTCTATCTCATTTGAAGATGCTATGACTATATCAGACACTCCACCAGAGTTCCTGTTACTGGGATAAAAATGCATTAAAACCCAATGGCAGTAACAGTAAGGTGAATTGATGCTCTGCAAGATGTATATCACTTTATATAATTTTCTTGCAATGATTACTATTTTTAGTAAACACTTCTTTTTTGATAAACTTGCTGTCTTATCTTGCTTTAAGTAGGTGTGCTGCAACTGCTTAATTGTGTGTTTCCTATATTTTCTAGAGGCATCATTGTAACAAAGCACATTTATAAATGTGCAAGCATAGCTCAGAATGGTGTATTCAACCATATGACAGAACAGATTATACAAAAAATATGCGAGACTTACAGTAAACCAGACATTGCTTAATTTTAATACTTATATGCGAGACAGGAACACTATTATTCCTTTGTGTCAGGTGTTTTACCTACTAAATGGCTTTTGTGAATTCACCTAGTGTGCAGGGAAGACTTTTGTCTAATGCCATCTGGCAGCCTAGCTGTGCTGCTTATTGCCAGGTTGTATGGGGCCCAGGTGATGCTCTGCACTTTCTGTGTGACTTGATTATGCTGCACACACATTTTTGCTGGCATCAATAATACTCACCATTTCAGTTTCTTCCTCTAGTGAAAAGGTATTATGATAGATAACTGCATACCTATTTCTTATTCTATGTAACAATCGATTGTAATCACTTCAAGCTCCTACTGTATGAATTTACATTGGTGCTAATTAGAACAAATATTTATATTTTCTTTTATTTATGCAAAACATGCTTCAGCATCCATGAATAAAGTCACACTTCTGATTGTTATTCCTTTTCTAATGTTGTTTTAGTACTTTAAAGAAAGCACCATTTTGAACACACTTTTTCTTCCTCCTAGATTATCTTCATCCCTTCAAAATTATCCCTGCATACCACTTGTAAGTAAAGAATGACTTAGCTGTTTCTCATTTTATGTGGTACCTTAGGGATATTCAACGTCTTTAGTCTATATCTGATTCACTTGAAATTTCTATATTTTTAAGATGTTTGCCTCTGTAGCTCCTAAATCTTATTGCCCTTTTCATGAAAACAATATGGAAATTACTTCTCCGTAAAGATAAACCTGCTCACTTGTCAGAGCTGACTGAACAGCTAAGGAAATATAACACCTTTGGTTCCTAAACTAGTAAACATCTCCGGAAACATAACACCTCTGGCTCTTAAACTAGTGAACAGCTCAGGAAAAATAACACCTCTGGCTCTCAAATTAGTGAATGATGCAGAAAACGTAGTCAAAAGAAATATTTACTCTTTTACAACAAATGAATGTTCATTGAATGGGACTGGGAAATGAACCTTAATTATTCTTTAGAAGATGGCAAAGAACAAAAATCTAAAATGTCACTGGTTGTACATTTGTATGTATATATATATATATATATATATATATATATATATATATATATATATATGTATTCATCAAAAATCCCTTAGATAAAACTATTGTAAATGAAAGGACAGTGCACCCTGATGCTACAGGAATGACAAAATTCTAAACATAAAAGCAGCAGCAAACTTTCGGGCATTTTATGGTAGAACTGTTATAAAACAACACCAACCACTTATAATAATGTTGGAAGAGCATATGTGCATAAAAAGAGCATGGCATTCAGTTTCTGACAATAGTAATCATTTAAATGTATGTTATGATAAGCAGTGGAGTGTGTAGTCTAGTGCACTTAATAGAAAAAGATTTTGAGATTAGTCCATTTGAATAACAATGCATGTATAGCTTCACAAATGCCAGTTTGTGTCAGACTGTTTCAGAAATATTTAAGCAGCAGACCTTTTGGGTGTACGCAATGGTGGGTTTACATCATGGGATTGGTGATGAGTGCTAAACCAGCCATGAATAAATAATCATTACCCTCACCCAAAAATGGTTTATTATTATTACATCATTACTAAACATAAATGCATTATGTGACTATTATGCCTGTGGATTAATTTTTTTTTGTTTTCTTTCACTGACTTCTTTAGTAGGAGTATCAAGACACTGTTTTACACATGCATCAGGTCTATAAATGTGATCAAATTCACACAGTTTTTCTCTGTAATATACATGATGGAAGGGTGCATTCTGTAAACATGTGGGCAGTTTTTACATGATCTAATTAAAGAACAGGGGTGTAAATTATTATCTGAGAAATATAGCATGTTTGCCACAACTGCTTTATATCTGTCTAGTTATACTGCACTTGACTAGATTTTTGTAATGCTGATATTTGTACTTTACATATGATAACTGCATAAATAACCACTTCATTAGTTTTATTATGTACTGTATAGTATTGTTCTATATACAAGAGAAGAAACATGAAAAAGTTAATGTTTTGGTTTTGTTTGATGTTATCTGTAGAAGAGATTTTAGGTATTTATTGGTTTGTTTATTTCTTTATTTGTATATTTGCTCATTTGAATTTGATTTCCAGAAAGGTCCAGCTGTGCAGGTACCCATTTTACGCAGAGGTCCAGGAAAAAAAAAAGCTCCACTAGAAATGTGGTACAGTACATAAATAAAGAAATTAACTTCAAAATTCATTTTGAATATGTCTTAAAACTGAATGAATAATTTACCTATGAAATTATATAAGAATACAATATTATAATACCAAAAGGAAATTATCTAAGAAATGATATACATTACATGCAAAAGCACTGCTTATTACTAACACATTATTGTCAATTAAAAGAATAATGTATTAATACAATTTCACTTTAAGAGTACTTGCAAAGAAATAACAGTGACAGCTGAGGTACAAGAGAAAGAAAATATTGTGTCATTTAAACTGTGGATAAAACAATGCATTCATTATGTATGATTTCAATTGTAGTTTGAAAGAGTTCAGGTTGTTTATTTGTTTCATGATAAAAAATGGAGTTCCAACTTTTTGAAATCTAGCTTGAGTGTAATGAATCCCCTGCTGAATTGTTCATTGATGGTTGTTAAGCTATCAGCCAAAGAGCCATTTTAAGCCTAGCCAAGCTTATCACAAATATACCAAACTATTGCTGATATGCTTCAACTCCCCAAACATTTTTACAGTGATAACACAGGCTTGTGCACATTGTGTTCACAGGCTGCCCCTGTCCATTAGGAACATAGATGTCAAGCAGGGGTACATTTGTGGTTTCCCATCCATTGGCCCAAGTCACATTTGAATATGGTTAGGAATGAGCTTTGCTTTACATGAATGAGAATATTCCAGAGAAGGGGTAATCTTAGAGGCATATAGCTGTCTCTCTTATGTGTCCTGTTTATTTCACAGATGAAGTTTGGGTCCTTAGAACAGGTATTTCTGATGCTGGTTGTTTTGGAGATATACAAGAAATCCATCAGAAGATGTTTTATAGGGTTTGCATAGATCACCACACAGCAATCTGTAGGAGACTAAGCACAGGGAGAGGGCTTTGAGACAATCCACATAGAACTTGTTGTTTACCCTTGGTATGCTTTTTGTGAAGAACCTTTGAGGTCACTGTAGCTGTTTTAAGTTTTAGGTAATGTGCATGTTGAAAGGAAGGGTACATTGTTTTTAATGATTGGTCTGACAAAAGCTGAGTACAAGAAACAATGATTTCCTCAGACCTGGATTCCACCCCCTTACTTTTAATTAGAATGACTTTCTCACCATAGTAGACAAATGAAGGTCAAAGGCCAAGTTAATTTCAACATACACTCCCAGATCACTGACCACTGGGTCAACTTTTCAGGGAATATTATCATTATATGTCTATGCCAAATAGCTTGGTATGAAATACAAGCTCAGTCTTTGCTCTGTGGGATGAGGTTATGGTAAATGAAATTCTTATGCAAAAAATTATCTCAATATTACTAAAAAATATTATTATTTAGTATTTAGTAGTAATTAAGTGCTACTTAGTCATGACACAATGGAAGCAAAGTATTCTTGGTTTTGTTCTTGTAGTTTTTTTTAAAGTTTTGAGCAGATCGGATCAGGGTGGAGTTATCTGCATATTGGAATGTGGAGGCACAGTCTTCTTTGTTAACCATAATCCCTGATTGCCCAGGAAATACCAATACTAGTACAAGCAACAGGACTGCCAAACAATTCAGATGTAATTAAATATGTTACTGACCCATGTACATTCATATGAACTGCAAAAGAAGGCATTTCTGGGTACATTGAAGTTACTGAGAAGTGCACTCTTGGCAAGTATCAAAAAACAAAGTAATGCTAAGTTCATGAACTCTAATCATGCCTTGACTCAAAAATGGTGTCCATTCCTCTCACAATATTGGAAACCTAAATCATTTGGAGAAATCAAAAAAGAGAAAAAAATGGCACGGCATATTCATATGTGTTTCAGTAGTTCCTCTACTGAATGATTCATTGAGCTTCCAGACTCATACTTGTGGTTTTTTTTTTCCAATTTATCATTGTTATGCAGATTTCTATTTCCAATCAGCATTTATATTTCCAAATATAATTACCTATCTCTGTAGAGAAAGGCAATATATCACGAGTGGGTCTGGATAATACAGGGTTTATACATGGTTGGTGTGCTTTGCTCTTGACAGTGAAACCAAAGTGAAAAGGCAAGGAAAATGTGTATATCTGCTATACTTACTAGTGAACTTGATTAATTGTTATCATGCGAATGACATTGCTTATAAAACAAAATGTCTTTCTTTCTTTAAGGTCACACAATAAAACCTGTTTTCACTTCTTTTTCCACCCACAAATGTAATTTTTGGGAGATATTAAAAAAAAAAACATTACTCTGCATGTATATGCACTGGTGGTGTGATGGTGCTAGGGAAGTATGTCAATGCAAAGTGTTCTTTGCAACTTTGATAGGTTAATGGTTGCTAGAAGTCCAGTTCTTAAAGCCTTTGGGAAAGCTTTCTGAAAGATTTTGGCTGTCTGTAGAAACTTTCTGTGAGATTTTGAGAGTCTGTAGAATAGTCTCCCCAATTTATTTTTAATATGTTATAATGTATACATTGGTTAAAATCTAATGTTTTTCCAAGATATCACTTGCACTGCATTATAGATTTTATTCCTAGTTATAAACCTAATTGCTCTGCTACAATATACACTCCAGCTTCCACTCTTCCACGCGTAAAGCTACCTTTGCTCTCTGACATCTATGAGTCACCAGTCCCAATTTTTGACCTCTCACAGTATCAAACAGCCACCATATTTATGCTGTCTTACAGGGTATATACTTTTAAACATGGCTGCTCTGACTCACTCTCATTGATTTGGATATTTTCTTGTTGCAAATCACTTGCACAGCCATCTTTCTCAACGTTTTGTTTACTGTAAAAAAATTACACAAATTGTTATGTTTTATATGACTATAAATATCTGTAGTTGCAGTAACAGCTGGTGGTTAAAAACCTTACACTGAGCCTGAAAATAGTCCATTGGAATGAATACTCTACCCCAGTAAACAAATACATAATAATCACCATCATCATCATCCCCCTCCCTTTTTCCCCATGTTCTACAAAGGGGCGGAGAGTTATAACTGTCACCATCTCAGTGCCATTCTCCTAACTTCTTCAACAGTCATACCTGACTGTCAGAGGTCTTTTCTAACATAATCTATCCATCTCTTTGCTGAAAATTGTCTTCACCAGATTGTTTCTGACAACTCTAATCTATTCTCTTCAGCATTTTTTGCAGTTGCATCTTCTTGAGTTGCTGCTCTGATGTTGTCATTTCTTTGTTTCACAGTGTGCATCCTTCTACCGATATCCAGTACTTTATCTTCAGCACCTGCAGATTTCTCAGCTGCTCTTCCTCACTGGCCAGGTTTCTCTGCCACACAGTACTGCTTGCAATAGTGTATTCCAGACTTACTTTTCAGCTTCTTTGCCATACTTATGTCTCTCACTATCCCTCTGTGCAAGCTTGTTGCAGCCCATCTGATTATAGTTTTTACCTCCTTATTCAGACTTTCTTTCTCCTCAACCACCCCTCCCGGATGAAGCAGTAAAATTGTCCCACTATTTCGCTTCTACCTCAGTTCTTAACTTCTTCTGATTTTTCTCATTTGTGGCTATTACAACTGCTTTATCTTTACTCAGTTTCATGCCATGCATTTTTGGTTTTGTATTCCATTCACCTATCATTAGCTAAAGTTCTTGTTCAGAACCTGCCTGTAACACCACATTATCTGAATAGAGCAAATTTATTGAACTGTCCCCTCCATCCTGTTTGTTAATGTAGTCAAACACCAGTATGAGCAGCAGGGGCTCAGAGCTGAACCCTGATGTACACCCACTTCAACTGGGAATCCCTCAGTGAGTCAAACAGTGTTCATACTTGTGCCATTAATTCCTTGTACAAAGTCTGCACTAATTCTGTCAATGCGTCTGGCACTTTGAACTGTTGGAGGACTGACCAAATCAATTTTTTTGAGACATTGTCATATGCTTTCTTCAAGTCATGGAATGACTAGTTAGACTCTTTCCTCGCCTCTAGTTTCTTCTCAACTATTTGTCTCACTGAAACATTGGATCAGTTGTGTGGCATCCTGATCTGAATACCAAATGCTTATTTCATATATTACTTTCTACTACTCTGTGTGCTCATTTATCAATCACTTTCCACAGAACTTTCATGCAGTGTGACAGGATGTTGGTACTTGGGGCCCGTTCAGAAGGTCGAACCTTTAAAAGCTCGACTTTCATATAGCTGTAACCATATGATCGAACTTTTAAAAGTCTGAATGGTCTGAATGGGGATCTCCATAGAGTGTGGAATAGGAAGATTTCCCTTTACCACTGTGTAGTCCGATCTCAGAGTTGGTATATTTAAATAGTGGGGGGTGTGGTGGGTGCAGGGGGGCTTGCTTTCTCTCCAGTCAACTTCCAGGGCTTGCGCCTAGACTCTGTAGACTTTAGAGCCTTCTCTGACCACTGCTTGCAGCTGATTGTAACAACCAGTGGTCTATGCTGTGGGCTGAGGGTTTTAATGGGGATGACTTTGCAGTCACTGATTCTACTCCAGTGTCCATTCCTTACTAGGAAGAAGTTTACCTGAGTTGCATGCTGGTCAGTCCTGTAAAAGATCTTGTGTGTGTCTCTCTTCCTGAACCATGTGTTGCTCACCATCAAGTCATTTTACAGACAGAAGTTTAGAATGGCTTCTCTTTTATTATTCCTGTTACCCCATCAACCCACAAATATATAAATATACTTAAATAAAGTTTTGTATTTTTAAACATTGCAGTTGACTTAGAGAAATGTTTGCCTTGTGGAAAGAAATGATGGGTGCAATTGTTACTTTGTAGCAGACATGGTAAAAAACAGATCACTGCAGCTACCATACCAATTTCTCTAACAGAGGATGTTGATAACGTATTTGTTCCCTTTCATTAAGTTTGATTTACACTGTGCTGCCAAAAAGCCAGTGGTTGTTCACATTTTTGAAAATCATGTAATTTTCATTGTAAAGTTAGTGCCCTGCCGAGTATATTTTAATGTCGACATTGGCATATTTAAAGCAGCAGCACATTTTTATAACTGGGACAACAGTTCACAGTTAGCTAAAATACACTGTGATACCTGTATGTCTTGTTATTCCAAGAAGCTAGCTTATTGTACATATTCATCTTGAAAGCCATTTCCTATTATGTCTGCAGGCTGCTTCACAGCTGCCACCAGAGAGTAGTGTATAGCGTTTAAGCATTAACTTCAAATACAAATATATAACACACCAAATAACATAAAAATATGGCATCTGTGTCTCTAGTGGACACGGGCAACCTGCAAATGCTTCATCTCCCAGGCCCCTGCTTGTAAATGTTTCATCTCCCAGGCCCCTGCTTACACTTATCAAGAGTACCAGAACTTATCAGAGATTTGGGATGCATGGCTAGGGTTAACAAGGTCCATGTGGTTGTTAACCTAGTAAACACTTATGAACATATAAAATAAATAAATAACATTTTTTACAGTGTGCTGATTTGGGTACTGATAGTACTGTGCATCTTTAAATCTCTAAGGACCTTTCATGAAACTAATTCATTGGCTCTCACTGTTATTTACCTTTATATTCTTTGCCACATTTTTTCTTCAGTGACTAAATGTGAGAACAGTACATATTACACAAACTCATATCTATCTATCTATCTATCTATCTATCTATCTATCTATCTATCTATCTATCTATAGATTCCCTTCAGAATCTTGAACTACTGAAATCCTGAATTTCAGTAGCCCGAGAGCGGAAGGGCGAAAGTACAGAATACCAAAACCCCAGAAGCACAAATTTCAAAATCCCAAAGTTTGGAGATTTTGAATTAGCGGTTCTGGTGTTGTGGTGTGTGAGTGGGTGGTTGGAGATGCAGGTAAGTGTTTGTGTTTTACGGGTTTTGGGTAGGGGCTTTAGAAAGTGTATGTGTGTTTTGTTAGTGTGATGTGTGTGCGAGGGGAATGTAGCTTGTGTGGTGGTGTTTTTGTGTGTTTGTCTGTGTAGTGCGATCTCAGAGTTAGTATATCTAAGTACTAGGAGTGTGAGGGGTGCAGCCCCCCACATGGGGGGTGCAGGAGGGCTTTCCCCCTTACTTGTAAGTAGGGTAGGTGTTTGTGCATGTGAAGGGAGGTGTATGTTTGTGTTTGTGTCTGCGGTATGTTTAAATTTCACACTTCTGGGGTTTCGGGTTTTTGGATTTTCGCCTTCATGGTCTCGAGATACTGAAATTCGAGATTTCAGTAGTTGGAAATATATATATATATATATATATATATATATATATATATATATATATATATATATATAAGGCGTCTGCCAGTTACATCAGTATTTCATTCTGACAACAGCTTTCTCATGTGTTGCATTTTACTGACAGAAAATCTGATCAACAGAATGGTGTGAAATCCCCTGGATACTGGGGCTAGGGAATATACCCTTTCCCCTGTATTGTGCTACCTCACAGATGGTATATATAATTAGTAAATGTTTTTTTTTTTTGTTTTTTGTTTTTTAGTTTTGATGTTCTGGGGTTATGACCCTCAGCATGCACGTTGGCTTGTTGATCTTTTTAGGTTAAGTTAGTTTCATTTATATATATATATATATATATATATATATATATATATATATATATATATATATATATATATATATATATATATATATATATATATATATATATATATATATACACATACATATACATATATATATATATATATATATATATATACATATATAGATAGATATAGATATATAGATAGATATATAGATATAGATACATATATATATATATATATATATATATATATATATATATATATATATATATACATATATATATATATATATATATATATATATGTTTTTCCTATAAATACTTATATCTGAGAAATTAATGATAGACCTCACATACTTTATTATATTTGACATATAAAATCCCTTAAAATTATACAGACAAAAAGAACAAATGAAGTTATGTGGGACATCAATTTTGCGCAAAGTCAGTTTACTGTTCTGATTACGTAAGGTGTCTGAAATTAAATAAAATGCAAAGCTTCAAAGACAGAGGCTAGACACAAGAGAGAGAGAAAGGTAGAGAAAGATAGAGAGCATAAGAATATGGCTGATTGCACATGAAAGGTGTATAATGCGTTCAAATGATAACTGATTTTGAAGAATAGGTAGAAATCGGGATTATGCATATAGGACAATTACAATACTTCATAGCAAATTATGCAGATGATGATGACAAATGGGTGTCTGTTCAGCAGAGCTTAACTGAAGGAATATCCTGCAATTTCTGATGAAGTTAATGTGAGCAAAATCAGCAGATAAAATCTTTTCAGAGCTAAAGAGCATTTTTTCTGAATCATTTATCATCTAAGTGACTAGTGATAGCTGAAAAATATCGATTCCATAGGCAGGGTCAGTACTGAAGGAAAGACAGACGTGTGATTGTTGCTAAAATAAAGAAACAACTTGAGAATTATGAATTTGTCAAAAAGTTAAATGAATATGAAAGAGAAAAAATGCAAGCTGCCAACAAATGATCATGCAGTATGTTTAATTACTGATGTGGACTCAAATTTCACAAGGTTAATAAATAGAGCAGAAACAATGAGTGTTACAATAATAGACTTACCAGAACTGTAATATAAACAGATGTTTGAATATGGTTCAAAGAACATAACATACAACTATAACAGTCTGCTTCCCTTGTTATATAAGACATTGCAAGCATAGGAATACAGTCATAGTCCAAACTATGTCTTTTTAAAAAATCTGTCACAACGGGAAATGGTGGACTATTCAAAATGCTTATTATGATATGAAACTTAGAAGGAGTTGCAAAACAAAACCTAAATTAGGCATACGTAATAGGAGTGTACATGCGGTCCTAGCAAAGCATTATCTGCTTTGGTATATGTTAGAGGGTATCAAATGAAATCTGTTCTGGAATAATTTAAGCTGGGCAACCAGAAGGGGATAAACAATGTATACCTTACAAACTGAAGCTGCTATAACATCAACATCTCTGCAATTTTACAAAATACTTTGTAAATGCTGTTCTGAAAAGTGAGAAAACATAGAGAGACATCTAATGAGTCAAATAAATTGAGAAATTCCACCTGAATGCATGAGTATAAATGATGACAGTATAGAATGCAGATTTGTGCATTGTGCAATGGCAGATCATCAAGGTTCAGAAGGGAAAAGCAACATTCAATTAAATTTTTGTGCGCTGAGGTAAACAGCAATTGAATTGCAATGCCACCTAGTACATTTCAAAAGCTACAGAATGTGAAAATGTCTGGAAAGTTAAAACCTGAAACTGAAGATTATGCTACAAGTTCCTAAAAGCCATGTGCATATCATTTTTGTCGGACAGACCAGTTTCTGAATGTAGAATATACATTTTTTCAGTGATAAAAAGGAAATGCACTGGTAGGAATATGTGAAGAATTAAATCAATACACTGTCTACAAATCTGGCTGAAATGCATGTATTTCTGTTTGATTCCTATTTCTTTCAAACTAATTTTCCCTCACAACTCAGCTACCCATTGTAAGCATTTTTCTCAGTTAGCTTGCATACCCCTTGCGCACACATAGCCATACGTATCTGTACATTGAGCTTCCATGAAACCATTATTTTTCTCTGTAATTGATGTTTATTTTAAACTGCAGTTTGATTGTAAAATCTTGCCTCTGAATCACCCTGTTTCATCTTCCTTCACACTCTACAGGTCATTTATACTGCATTTGCCTTCTCCCCCACACAAGCCCTAATACCTAATATACGTAGATGTTTATGAATAAAACTCGTACCATTTGATTTCTTCTCCTTCCTTAGCAGTGCTTTCTAATACCTCTAAGCTTTTTGAAGGAATTCTTAGAATGACATACTTACTTCACTCTCAACCTTTCTTCTCCGGGTCTTTATCAGTTGAGCGAAAACCCCTTTACTTGAATGCCTAAACATCGACCCCTATACCACTAACCGTGAAAATCCCGAACACACTAAACCGCGAAAAATTCAATATCGAAGTATCATAATTGGCCAACCACACCACCCGCTACTTATTACCTACGCAAACAAAATAAATAAACCACATACATACACTAACCAAACCCTACAGACATACACCCAAACAAAATAAATAATCCACATACATTTTTTTAACAA
>NC_056725.1:1645314507-1645349507 GCF_019279795.1 Protopterus annectens
GTACTTATGTGGCCTTCCCAGCTGCTGCAGATGCCTTGTGAGGTACATTCCTAAAGGGCATTGTACTCTATAATGGGTCTAATGAGTGCTGAGTAGAGGGGAACAATGACCTCCTTTTTCCTGGATGAAAACCGTTTTGTGATGAGGCGTGCCACATAGAAGGATTTCCTGACTACTGTGGCAATGTGATTATCAAAGGAGAGACTACTGTCCACCTGGGTTCCAAGGTCTCTTATCACACATTCAGCATTAAGTAGACTGCCATTTATGTAATAGTTCACGGGTACAGAGTTTTTACCAATGGGGATGACTATGCATTTTTTGTCATTGAGCTTGAGGCCATGCCTCTGGCACCAGGCATCTGTCTCAGTGAGGCCCTTCTGTAGGATGTCCACTTCATTTGGGGACTCGACTATGGCTCCTAGTTTGCAGTTGTCTGTGAACTTCATTAGCCAGAGGCCTTCTGTGTTAGCCTGTACTTCAGAGAAGTAGATACCAAACAGGAGAGGTCCCAGGACCGAACCCTATGGTACTCCACTTGCCATTGGTTGAAGTCAGATTTGGAGTCTGCAACTTTTACAGTGGGGGTTCTGTCATTGAGCCAGTTGGCAACCCATCTTGTGATGTAGGGATTTATACCTAGTTTAGTGAGTTTAGCTATAATTCCAGAATGAGAGGATGGTGTCGAAAGCCTTAGTGAGGTCAAGATAGACTGTGTGAACCACCTTACTATCGTCTACGGCTTTGGTGACTGCCTCAAAGAAGTCAATCAGGTTCCGAAGGCATGATTTGCCTTTCACAAACCCAAACTGGGGTGGAGTCCAGAGTTTGAAGGTTACCAATGTCTTTGTTTATGAGTTCCATGATGATATGTTGGAGACCAGGCTCGTCAGGCTAATAGGGCGATAGTTCCCAGGATCAGTGGTGGCTCCCCACAAAGCCTGATGTGAGACTATGATTGAACATGGGGCTTAGGTGGGGAGCCAGTTCATTCTGAAGTTCGTGTAAAATGCAGCCTAGGATGTTTTCTGGTGCCATGGATGCTGAGTTTTTGGTTTTAGTGAGTGCAGCTTTTACCTGCATAGGTGTGATTACAGGGACTCTGCATTCATCCTGTATAGATATGGGCCTTTTAGGGGGTGAGAGGGGGGTAAAGTTAGCACTGAACCTATCTGCCAAGATGTTGGCAATATCAGTTGGGTCTGTCATTTTTGTGCAGTTGTGCTGTAACTTGGAGCAGATCTGGGTATTGCCATTGAGATTCCTGACATAGCTATGGAATGCTTTGTGGTTGCCTTTAGAATCAGTGATCATTTTGTTTTTGTAGCAAGAATTGTAGGATCTTATAAGGGATCTCAGCTTCTTACTGAGGCTGATCAGGAAGCCCCTCCACTCATGGGATTTTACTCTCTTTTGCAACAGTTTCTTCCTTCTGTTGTAGAGTTTGTTTATGGCATGGGACCACCAGATTGGCTTCCTTTTTTTAGAGGATAGCATCTTGGTTCTGTTTGGGATAGCACGATCCATGCACTCATGTAATTGCTTATAGAGTGCATTTGGCTAGGATTCAGCAGTCCTAACTGTATTGTCCATCTGCATGGGTGTCATGAAGTTCACCACTTCTGTCTTAAGAAGCATGAATTTGGCTTTGGAGAAAGTTTTTACCATGGTTTCCTTAATGGTGGTTGGGGGCGGGTTGCAGATATCTAGGATGATTAGCTTATGGTCGGATCTGACTAAGGAGGAGCTGACTTCAGGTGTGGAACACCGGTCACTCATGTTGGTAATAGCTAGGTCTAGGATATTGTTGCCCCTGGTGAGGGTGTGGATAAGTTGATCCAGGGCATTGGAATTTATGAATTCGAGAAAGCGCTGAGCAAAGGAGTTGGTACATGAGTAGTTTTTCCAGTAAATGGTGGGGTAGTTGAAATCACTCATTATTAAGCTGTTTGGCGGAACCCTAATATTTTTCACTATATCAAGAATAGAGGAGTGGGAATCCTGGAGCATGGTGGGGGATCTGTAGCAAGCTACAATTTGGATTGCAGTTTTGCCCAGAGTTAGTTGCACTTGGATAACCTCAGATGCATTATGCTGCACAACTAACCTGGAGGTGTGGATATTCTTAATGATAATGGACACACCTCCACCTTTGGTGTTCTGGTCCAGATTAGATGGTCGAAAAGTGTGGTATAAGTTATAGCCTGATAATGCAGGGGTGCTCTCTAGAGTCTTGAACCAGGTCTCAGTCACTTAACAGATATCGATGTTCTCCATTTTAAGAAGTGCCTCGAGTGAGTGCATTTTGAGATATATACTTCCAGCATTGAGTAGCATTACCCTCAGTTATTGCTTGCCTTTTCCTGTTATGGTGGTGAATTTGTCATTTGAACCTTGCTTAAAAAAGGCACTATAGGGGCGGCAAGACCCTTAGCCAGTATTCAGAATCCCAGGGGTGACAGGTGCAGGCCATCTCTGGCAAAGCATCGTGGTGTGTCGACCATGTCGTCCCAGACAGACAGATACTGGATCTCCTTAGAATGACACCAGAAGCTTAGCCAATTGTTGAAGTCAATCATTTTGTCCTTGTCCTTGTACTGTGGTATCATTCTGGGTGATGGCAGGATGCTACTCAGGGCTAGGGTCATGCCTGCCTGAGCCACAAGATCAGAGAGCTCTTCCATGTCTCTTTTCTTGTAGTCCAGGGAGGCACATCTCAGGTCATTCACACCAACATGGACAATGACAGAGTCATATTTGTACTTGTTGTGGAGTGACCTGAGTGAGTGGGTTATGTGGCGGATCCTGGCACCCGATTATTGTTATTGTTGATTATTATTATTGAGAGCCTCTGCAAATGGATTTGTGTTTCTATGTGTGGATTTTGGTGGTGTAGGTTTAGTGGGACTATCTGATGAGTGTGGTGTGGTGCAAGTGTTTATCTTCTCCTCTTGAATGTCAAGTTCAGTCTTGGTTGCAGAGAGCTTTGGCTAGATAAGTGCATCTCTCACAGGTTTTGGTGTTGGGTGGTAGGAGGCGAGGGTTGTCTGTGTACATGAGGCAATTGCTACATTGCCCCAAGATGCCCAGATTCATCAGATAGACAGGAGAGAACACTGGGAGCTGACCCTTGAACATGCCTGAATAGAAAACTACTTTCCTCTAGACAAGTGAGGTAAGTAAGTATAAGAGCTGTTTTTTTTCTAAGCAAGTGAGGAAAGTAAGTACAACAACTATTTTCCTCTAGGTAAAGAGGAAGGTTGAGTGCTGTAGTAATTTGTAGCTTATTTAGTGCTAACATCAAGTTCTGAACAAGTGATGAGCACGAATAAGCAAATTCAAGTGCTAAAACTGTACCTGGATCTTGTGGTAGATAGGCTACCTAGTGCTTACCACTCCCACTGATAAGCTAGAATGTCTCCCTCCAACACAGAAAGGCTTGGGGGGCTCAGAAGCTTACAAATAGTTCTGTATAAAGCAAATCTGTATCTGGACTAGACTAGTTACAGGAAAGGTGGGAAACAAGAGCAAATGCGGGCTTTTAAACCAGAAAATTGAAAGAGATGGAAAAATTGCCTAGACGGCCAATA
This sequence comes from Protopterus annectens, assembly GCF_019279795.1. NCBI lineage: Eukaryota > Metazoa > Chordata > Ceratodontiformes > Protopteridae > Protopterus > Protopterus annectens. The sequence continues at coordinate 1,645,318,098 of NC_056725.1, forward strand.
AACTACAATGTCTGGGCCAGAAAACACTCTTGTGGTAGATAGGCTACCTAGTGCATACCACTCCCACTGATAAGCTAGAAGGCTTCCCTCCAACACAGAAAGGCTTGGGAGGCTCAGAAACTTACAAACAGTCCTGGATATAGCAAATCTGTATCTGGACTATACTAGTTACAGGAAAGATGAGAAACAAGCTCAAATGTGGGCTTTGAAACCAGTAAGTTGAAAGACATGGAAAAACTGCCCACACGGTCAATAAACTACAATTTCTGGGCCAGAAACCACTGTTGAGGTAGATAGGTTATCTAGTGCTTACCACTCCCACTGATAATCTTGAAGGCTCCCCTCCAACACAGAAAGGCTTAGGGGGCTCAGAAGCTTAGAAACAGTCCTGGATACAGCAAATCTGTATCTGGACTAGACTAGTTACAGGAAAGGTGGGAAAGAAGTGCAAACGTGGGCTTTTAAACCAGAAAGCTGTAAGAGATGGAAAAACTGCCAAACAGCCAATAAACTACAATTTTTGAGCCAGAAACCGCTCTTGTGGTAGATAGGCTACTTAGTGCTTGCCATTCCCACTGATAAGCTAGAAGGCTTCCCTCCAACACAGAAAGGCTTGCGGGGCTCAGAAGCATACAAACAGTCCTGGATACAGCAAATCTGTTTCTGGACTATACTAGTTACAGGAAAGGTGGGAGACAAGTACAAACACAGGCTTTTAAACCAGAAAGTTGAAAGAGATGGAAAAAACTGCCAAATAGCCAATAAACTACAATTTCTGGGCCAGAAACTAATCTTCTGGTAAATAGGCTACCTAGTGCTTACCACTCCCACTGATAAGCTAGAAGGCTTCCCTCCAACACAGAAAGACTTTGGGGGCTCAGAAGCTTGCAAACAGTCCTGGTTACAGCAAATCTGTATTTGAACTAGACTAGTTACAGGAAACACAGGAAACAAGCTTAGATTTTTTTTTTGTTTTGGAAGTGGAAAGGGAGAAAGAAGAAACAGAAGATAATTCAAAAGTATGGACCTAAGTGGCTTGCACTTCACAAATGTTCTCTCTGTATTAGGTAGAATGAGCTAGTGACACTAGACTGGAATAGAGCTGGGATAGAGCTGAACAGATGGGACTGGTAGGAGTGTCTGAAGTCAAAATATGATCTCCCTGTACTCGGTTGAGTGAGAAAATGAGATAGATCCAGGAGGAGTGTTCAAACACAAATTTACAGGGCTATGTGCAATTCCCAAGCCACCAAGATTAATACCAGAACAAGAACAGGGAGAGAGGATGGGAAACTAACTGCAGAGAGAGAGAGAGAGAGACCACAGTATTCTATGAAACAATTAAATAGAAAAATAAATAACTACAGAGAGACACAGACCACAATATTCAATGAAACAATTAAATAGGCAGAAAAATAAAATTAAGTACAATCTTTAACACTGGATGTTTGCACTTAACTCAGCTAGTAATGCAGTTGATTGTAGGTATGTAGCAGAAGCCAAACAATTCAGATATTGAGCAGTAATAAATTTAAAGATATGCGACTAACACTTATAAATACAGATAAACCCTCTAGGCTAAGAGTTTAACACTGAATATCAATGCACTGAATATCAATGAAGTGAATCACAATAGCCCCCACTTACTGCAGAGACAGAGAGAGACCACAGTATTCTATGAAGTAATTAAATAGAAAAATAAATAACCACAGAGAGACACAGACCACAATGTTCAATGAAACAAATAAATAGAAAAATAAAATGCAGTACAATCTTTAACACTGCAAGTTTGTACTTAGCTAGTAATGCAGTTGATTGTAGGTATGTAGCAGAAGCCAAACAACTCAGATATTGAGCAGTAATAAACCAAATTAAGAAGAAAGGATATGCAAATGCTATAGTTGAAGAGGGCAGTGTGATTCAGAGATGTATAAGTCTGCGGCACTATACACATGTACCCACCCAATATGAATATGATGATATATAAAGTAGCCATGTTAGGCACAGCAGAGCAGCAGCAATAGCTGAAATGCATGTGTTGGAATCTGCAGTCAGTGTCAGTGCTTGCAGTGCTGCATTCTGCAACTACAGTCACCAGTGAAGATCATAAAAGTAGTGACTCACACAGCAACATCTGACAGATCAGCAGACAATTAGCTGTGAATGACTCAACTGAGTATGCTATGGCACTTAGTCAAACCACGTCACCTATGAGCAGAATTGAGGTATATGTATGATATGCCCATTCCTGTGGACACAAAGGAGTATATATCACTGATTATACTAGCTACAGGAACATTCCAATTACTTGTGAGGGATACGTTAGAGCTAACATAGGCATTTTCCTTACAAATAAGTAACCAAGTCCTAAAAATCAGGTTACAACACACTGAGGATCAAATCTAGTCTCAAGGTCTGTAAAACAGAGAAATAACACTGTGCATCCAAATTCTTGGCATCCTTTTCAGGGAATCACATATTTCACCCATGATACTGTATGGCCTGTTTTTCATTGACAAAAATACATAAATAGGAAGGTCTACTACTCCTTGATCTATTATGTGGCCTATTTAGCTCAGGGTATTTTCTATAATGTGCCTGTGTACCACCAGATTAGGTCACATATTTAAAACACTGGACACACATTTGACCTATACCATTAGTTGTGTTTAGACTTCTCACTAGGTGCACACTGGGTAGGTGGACATACATATTGGTCAGATTGAGATATATACACATGCTGAACGAAGGACACATTAAATGTTGTCACTTGTGTGTTGCCAGTGATGCCAGATATACCTTTAAACCACACTGCTGGTGATTTCCTGCTCAGTGAGGAAAAACCTATATTTTTTATGTGACCTTTTAGAGCTGTTTTCTGATACTTGCTCCATTTTGTTTTCTGTTTAAAGAAATTGGCTTTGACTTGGTGTTTTTGCTCTATGTGAGAGGTGAACACAAATTATCTAGGCTGCACATTTCAAAGGTTTCTTACATTGCTTAAATTGTCCCTTGAGTGATACTTAAATACTCAGTGAAATTCTGGGCCTCTGTCTTTGTCTGAAAATATTTCAAGCCTGCATAAACTAAAGCACTGGTGGCAATTCCCTGCTGTGTTTCCCACCCACTCTCCAGTTTGTTGATTTGCTTTTTAAGTCTGGCAATTTTAACTTGCCCACCCCTACTGAAAATTGAGATTACTAAGCTCCTCATTTTCTACACTGCTGTTGATATCTTGGATTATTTATTTGCCTTGCCTTGTGTTTATATTGAAATAGTGCATTTTGTCTCCCATTGTCTTGATCTAATTGATCTGACTTCATTACTGAGTTAGCTGTTGGATAAAGTAGTGTAGTTTTACACTCTAGCAAACAATTGTTTTTACACCAAAGAGTTCAGTGGATTTTCCATCTAGTGCTCTGGGAGGTAGCCTGGTCTGTTGAGGTTGGGGAAATACCTGAGCTTTTTGAATGTAGTTTTATTGGATGGAGGTTGTATTAATCAGGCTTATCTTGTTTTCTAGTGCTTTTTTAAATTCTGTACAATTGAGTGACTCTTGGCTTATTTATTCAAAGCAAAGTACTTTTATTTAATAATCACATTTATATGACCTATTCTATTATTTCATATCTATATCTTTAAGTTTGTCTGTGGTAGCATTTTGTACCATTTAAGTTTGTTTGTGGTAGCGTTTCACTCCAGACACTCCTTTACTAAGCGTTTGCACTGGGAGGACTGGGACTATTCATCTGGTAGAAGTAAGTGTTTACCTAGTCTTTCTGAGCTGTGAAACACACAAAAGAGCTCTATGTATTTTATTGCACTTCTGTGCACTTGATTTACACTGTTCTGATACCTAGATAGCATAGACTAGATTCAGAATTGCTGAATCTAGCCTACTATTGATACAATTGAGCAATAAACCAACCATCTTACATTAAGAAGGGCTCCCCTGCACCCTTGTGGTAAAAGAGTGTGGGTTCAGCCTTGTTTTAGCTGGGGAATGTTGGAGGAAGGCTCATTGTGTGCTTTCCTATGGGTAGATTATCTTAAAAGCATTTTAATTTTGCCTGTATTTAAGCCTTGCATTTGTTTGTTGCAGTGCACCATACAACAGGGGTTAGGGTTTCCCTGTATAGGTACAAACAACCTGAAACTCAGTTTTTCCCTTTTTCCCTAGGCATCTGTCAGTGGAACCCTTCCAAGTTTCCCTACTGCATTACAGGTGCTCTGAGTAGCATTGCCATACTTATCATCCATACCCTTCAGTAGAACAAGCACCTTTGTTAGTCTAGTACAAAAAACGGTCAAACTAGCCCACTCCCTTCCCTAATAGTACACACAGTAAAAATCTGCTATAATGGGCAGATAGTTTCCATCATCACTGAATAGCTTCATTAACATGGGCATCCTGAGGCAATTTAGTAATTGTCTCATGTATACTGACAACCACTTCCTCCTAAAATAAACAAATGCACTATGTGAGAGATGTAATTACACTATAAAATTGGAATCAGTTCTCTCACATAACAACAAACCAGGCATCAAACAGGTTGTCAGCACACACATTTCACTTCTCACACAAAATGAGGTCATGACACATAAACCCACATACACAGAGGTACTCACTAGAAGCCTACCAAAAGATCAGAGACTTCCCAAATGCAAACCACTTGCACACACTGCTATGCAAATAGAAACCACTACACATAATAACACATACAGTAGTGCCTCAGCAAATAAGCCCCTAAGATAAAACACCTCAAAACCCAATGTCTTGGTCATAACTGACTCCACAGTGAGACACACAGATGTCCCTCTCACCAAGCTGGACAAGGAGAAGGTCACTGTCAGCTGCCTGTCAGGTGCAAGGATCCATCAAATCACACATGACTCAAGTCAGTCAACAAAACCTACCATATGACTCTGAAACAGTCCATGTAGGGATGAATGGGACTTACCTCTCTGGACTATATGAGGAACTACATGACTAAACTCTTAGATTATCTGTCACAGGCAGGAATGACCCTAAGCAGAATTCTACATTCACCCAGGATGATGCCACAATAGAAACAAAAAATAATAGACTTCAACAATTAGCTTAGCTTGTGGTGTCAGTCCAGGGGATCCAGTAACTGTTAGTGTTGGAAGACATGGTCAGCAGGCCACGTTGCTTTGCCAGACGTGGTCTGCACTTGTCCTCTCTAGGCTTTTGGATGCTGGCAAAGGTGCTTGACTCCCTCATAGTGACTTTTTCAGGAATGTCAAAACAACAAAATTTCCAATGTATCAAAATCCACTTGAGGTAAACTCAAGGTTGTGCTGCTTAATTCTAGGAGTCTAAACATGAAACTGCACCCCCTGAAAGCACTCCTCACCTTGGAAGATGCTGATATCTGTGCAGTCACTGAGACATGGTTCAAGGCTGTGGAGAGCACCCCACCCGTGTAGGGCTACAATGCTTTCCACAAATTCAGACCTCAAAATGAGAATGAAAGAACTGAAGGTGGAGGTGTATCCATCTTCATTAAAGCCAAGTCCAACTTGAGACTGGTCAACAGTATGACTCAATTGAACTACTCCATGTCCAATTAACCATAAGCATAATACCCTACCAAGTCATGGCTAGCTATAGGTCCCCCACCATGGACCAAAAAAAGCACACCACCTACCTGGACTTAATAGAGTCACTTGCCATACAGCCCAATAACTTAGTCATGGGAGATTTCAACTATCTTTGCGTTAATTGGGTAACATACATGAGCATGAACATGCTCGCCCAGAAGTTCCTGGATATTTTCAATACAAATGCTCTGGAACAGATAGTCTGCACCCCCACATGGGACTCAAATATCCTAGACATAGTACTCACCAACATGGGGGATAACTGCATTCACCCCTGTGAGATGCCCTACCTGTTAAGGTCCAACCATAAATCAGTCTCGTTCAGAGTAACTATTGAACCTGTCACCTCCACATGTGCAAAAAAACTTATAAAAAATATTTTCCAAAGCAAACTACAGACTACTAAGTGATGGTAAAAAAGGTTTTATACACCCCGCAAAAACAGACAACAAAGACTCCTATGCTGAGATGTACACACTAGCCCTGTATAAATACTTAAGCAACTGTATAGACTCAGCTGTGCCTGACCACATTAAAACCAGGTCCTCCGAAAAAAAAAGCGCTACCCTGATGGACCTCAAGTATAAACAGGTTATATAACAAAAGGAAGAAACTGATTTCTAAGAACCAGATGGAAATGACTCAGCAGAGGAATACCTTCAACCACAGCTTGGAAAAGCAAATCAGAAATCTTGTAAAGTCCTCTAAAGCTAATTACAAAGGTAAAATAGCATTCCTAGCTGTGGATAATCATAAGGCATTATTTGACTATATCTGAAATCTGAAAGGAATTGCCCACCTATGTGTCAAACTAGTAGTAGATGATACCACTCATACTATACTAACGAAAATTGCCATCATGCTAGCTGATAGATTTGGCACATACTTCACCCCTCTCTCCTCACTAGCCATACCTCAAAGCATACCTGACCTCAGTCCTCCACCTAGTATCTCTAGAGATCAGGTCATATCTGTGCTCTCCAAGCCCAAAAACATGGCCTCAATGGGACCAGGTTACATCCTACATGTCTTAATAAGCAATCTAAAACAGGACCTAGCAGACCCAGTTGGCAGTCTCTTTAAGCATAGCCTGAGAACTGGCTTTGTCCCAGCAGAGTGGATAACAGCAACAGTAATCCCCTTGCAGAAAGAGGGTTAATGGACCGACCCTGTGAACTATAGCCATATAAGTCTAGCCAGCCTCATTTGCAATGCCATAGAAAGAATCATCATACACCTTATCAACAAGCACATGGGGGGCCTTCAAACTCTAGACCAATCCCAGTTTGACTTTATTAAGGGTATATGAGGGATATTTAACCTAGTAGACTTCTTCAAGAAATTCACCAAATCCCTGAATAAAGGTAAGACAGTGCATACTGCCTATCTTGACCTAGCCAAAACGTTTGACACAATACCCCACTCAGGTATCATTAAGAAACTTTCCAAGCTGGGGATTAACCCTTACATTATTAGATGATTTGCCAGTTGGCTCACTGACAGAGCATAGACTTTCAAAGTTGGTGACTCCACCTCTACCAGTAGACCTGTCACCAGTGGCAAACCACAGTGATCTCTGCTGGGCCCATTACTGTTTGGAATCTATTTTTCGGAAGTCCAGGCTAAAGTAGATGATCTTTGTCTTACCAAGCTTACTGATGGTTGGAAATCGGGTGCAATCACTGAGTCCCCCAACAATAATAAGGAGGAGCTAACACAGACAAATGACTGGTGCCAAAGGCATGGTCTAAAACTAACCACAAAAAAGTGGATCATTATCCCCTTTGCAAAGCAGAATTCCCAGCTACTTACAATATAGACAGCACCCCCTTAAGTTCAAACTCAGTGGTGCTAGATCTGAGAAAACAGGTAGATAGCAATCTGAACTTTGACCATCAGTTTTCCACAGTGGTAAGGAAAGCTTTCTGTGTTGCAAATCTCATAAGTAAGGGCATTGTGTCCTGGTCTAAGGATGTTATAACTTCACTGCACTCAACCCTCATCAGACCTTTAGTAAAGTACATTGTTCCCTTCTACATGTACCTCACCAGAGAACTGCAGTAGCTGGAGACACCACAGTGGTTTCTCACCAATAAAATACAGGGCCTCCAAACCATGGCTTACATGGATACACTGAAAGACCTGTAATTGTACTCCGTATTATATAGCTTTCTGAGAGGCCTACAGGGCAGTCTCTGACCATGCCCTGATAGATATGCTACACATACATAAGTTAAATGGCACAAAAGTTACTCACTCAAAGGATTTTAATCTAGCCAATGACATTAACAGAACATGCTGGAGATACAAACATATCTCCCAGAGATTGCCACTGCTCTGGAATAAACTTCCAGTTCATGTGAAGCAGAGTTTCTCACTGACTGGTTCCCTATTAGAAGACCAAAGACACATTCTTTCGAATGCATCTTGGTCGAACTCAAAAGCCTGAAATGGCAAAATATCGAAGCGGCTTTTAAGCAAATTCTTTCCCTGGGAAAGAATTAGCTTGGCCACTTCATTATTTTGCCATTTTCGGCACTGTAGTGTGGTCTCAGAGTTGGTATATTTAAGTGGGGGGGGGGGGGGCGAAGCAACCCACTTAATGTAATGTTAAAAGTATTTTTTTTTTTTTTTGTATTTTTTTTGTTGGAACAGCAATTTTTTTCCCTGGGAAAAAAATTGCTGTCCTGACAGTTCGAAATTGTAAGCTTTCGCTTACATAGGGTCGATTAATCACTGTTCGCTTTTTTAAGCATTCAGTGATCTAATATAGACCCCACTGACCATACTAAAGCACAACCTGGACAAATGGATGGGAGATTACAAATTCACCCCAGGGGTGGCACCCATGTCCCTCATGGACAGGAGTATTCAGTGTTTATCATTGACTCACTCTGTGAATTACGTCCATCTAACCAAGGACAATTTAGGCAACTTGGGATTAACATGGCTAGGCTTGTCAGGGCTCTAGGGACATTAGCCTAGTAACGTCCTTTGAACCTATGAACCCGTGAACAAGATTGCCCCTTTCACAACCCACAGACAATGGTGGAAAAGCTATGCAAAGTATTACTTGATGAAACAAGAACATTATGGAAAGTATCTTGGACTTTTGAGGGGTAGAGTGCACTGTTTAGGCACCTACAGTGGCTAGTAGAATGTAGTCAAGAGATGAGCAGCAAAATATTTGCATTGTGCACCATGATACATGACATGGTCTTGTGCAAACATGCAGTACAGTCAGACAACATCATGGCAGGATATACCTTAAGTGTATAGTTGTAGTAGGGAAGAGATGAGATACAAGAGAAGACAATGAAGAATTGGAGCCACAAATGAGGCAGCACTGGGCAAAATACATTGCAGTCTTGTCAAAGTGGTGGTGCTTGGTCAATAACTATGGGCCATAACACATACAACACAGTATAGAATGCATGCTGCAATAATCAAGCTATACAGGGTAGTGCAAGGTCTTGTCACATTGTACAACTGATATTATCAAAGCCACCTAACACAAGAGCTGGGTAAGGCACAGTTATCATCACATAAACGTGATGCTGGGACACAGTGGCAAATACTGTAGAGATGGCATGTGTTCTCACATTTGTTGTGGATTATAATTATATGGTCCGCAGTGGTGTGTGTAGCAAATGTTTGCATATGGATGACTGACTTGAGGGGCTGCTGGTTAATTCTGATCGCCTCGCATGTATCAGGGATTGTAAGACAGTCATGGTGGTTTTGAAGTTCCCTGCTTTTGTCACTTACGGTGGATATGTCACAGGTAGTCTGTATATCAGATGCTGTTTCTGATGAAGACCCAGATGGAAACCATGTATGACTTTTTACCTACAGGTGTTATGTCAGACATCTATAATGCTGATTGCCAAGCAGCAACCTCCATATGGAGCTTCTGTATCTGTGACTGTGGGTGTTCCCAACCCAAGGAATGGACAGTGCCAGAGTGTTCTCAGTCATTACTATCCACAAGTCACAATCATCAGCCACAATAGTCTTGTAATATCAGCTCTCTGCTGTACTACTCCCCTGGATGCATGAGTGACCCTGTGAAAACATAAGCTGTGTGACACCAGTATGATCCAACAGACCGGTGGCTGTATGGTTTTGCTAACCCACTGTGGTAAACATAGCAGAACACATGGAAAAGTTGCTGCACAATACTTTGGACATAAGATAGAGAGCACTGATGTCTGTGAATCAGTTATTCTGTACACTTCAACACCTAAAACTAGCAGGGGTAGACATAAACATACTTTTTAGTATACGTCACATGATGTCTATGTTGCTCCGTTAGGCAAAGGGATGTCTGTTCAGCATTGCAGAGCATCACCATATTATATGAGATAGGATTTAAAACTTATGTATGTGCACAGTGGTCAAAAATACTCATTTCTGAGAGAGATGTATCATACAGCTTCTGAAAAGTGCTAGCATTAATAGTGTTACTTTGGGGATTGATGAACATGGATTTGAAAAAATTAGGTCACTTTTAACTAAGGTTATTAATTTCTATGATAATTGTTTCTGGATTTAGAACTAGGTTTAACTCCAGGAATAATATATTCATATTTAGTTAATACTTTTGTTTCTCTGGCCCACAATAATAGCCATGGCTGTCTGACTAAATTCAAGGTAAGTCTCTTTTCAGATAGGTGGATCATGTCCTGGTTATTTGAGGGAACTGAAAGGTTCCCCATTCAAGGAACCCAGTCAGAATATAATAAAATATGTGCTACATTAAGCAACACAGCAGCATCTAACAGACATCACTGAGTCATGACAAGCCACACATAAAAATGTACATAGACTATACAATGATGTTTATGTGTTGCCCACACAGCAACAGCACAAAGCATGATTGATAGAAAGAAACAATTTGTTGTCCACACTGAACGTCATGCACAACAGAAGCATAAAGTATACCATTATGAACATTCATTAAGGAACACATCTAGATGTATATAGAGTAAACAACAACACAGGAAGTCTCTCTGCAAGGTACATCACCAAAGAAGACCACATAGGCAAATGTGTGAGACACAAGAGGTGTGTACAACAAAATGAGTCATTGGACAGGTAGGATATCATCAGACTGATAACTAGCAGGGAAAGTAGCCATAAAATAGCTGGCAACCTAAGAAATCTAGGTCCATGCAGTGTTTGGGAATATATCAGCACAAACATAACTTAAAATCAGGGTCCATGCACCAACACTGATGCACCACACATAGCATTGTGTGGTGTGTAATAGTGTGTTATAACAGAGTAAAAAGCAAACAGCAGCATAAGTAATTGCTAACATCCTAAGGATAAGCCAAAAAGAAAATAGATGCAAAAAAGTCTCACATCCCATACCTGACATTGCATGGTAACACTTTGATGAACAGGTTAATACTGCAACTTGATTTGGTTAAAAGTAAAAAGTACATTCCAATGTGCAGAGCATCAATGACAGTTAATACCCCACAGACATGGAACATGCATCAGTGTTGTAGATACAGAAGCAGAGGTAAATATATTTGTGTGGAATCAGTGGGATATTTGAAGGCACACATAGGCACTGCATGTCAGCATGAGAATTGAAAATGGAAACAGGTCCACAGAAGCACAGTGAGCACTGTGAGTGAGGCATGTGCAGTACCATATTAAAATGCCACAAGTAACACATTTATGTATAGAGAGGCATAGTGGTTCATGCGGGAATGGCAGAACACATGGAAATGTGTAATGTAGCAATCATTGCTGGATGACAAAGATAACATGCTGTCAGCCATGTAAATATGCACTATATGTCGAATAGCAAGATATGTAATCATAGAAGCATGAAGTCACATATAGAATTACTCTTTTGATATCTGTAATAACATATACCAATGACAAATAAAATCCATCTGGCATTAGGCATTTGAAAAACCACCTACAGATTCATTAGTCAGTGGTCAGAACAGCAGTCATCATTGCCACAGATTCAGAATGACACAGCAGGACACATATTGGATTAACTGTCAGTGTTACTCTGACCCAGTCTAGGATGCACTTATTGATTACTTACCCTATGACCCTGGCTGCCCCTGTCACATTTAGAAACACTCATCCCACAGTGCTGTACCAAGAAGCTGAATGGGCTAACACTAGCATTTTGGGGCACAGTTTGATTAGGAGCAGTATTGCAATGTGACAGTGTGGACATGACTGGTGGGCACACACTTGAGTGACCAACAGTAGATGTATGTACCTGTTGCAGAACAGGCATTGATGCCCAAGGGTCTAATGAGAAAAAGTCCACCTCGCCACACTAGATGTAATCTGCGTAGTACATTTAGAGAATGTAACACCTGATTCGTACTATGGCAGTGCTCTAGTACTACCTAAAAAAGGCTTTCAATAGAGTATGCAACAGCTAGCATACTGTCATGCTGTGTTAATGTTGCCATGACCTCTCCATGTCTGTGCTTCTGACCTTCATATAGAACATATTGCTGGTGTATTACAAGATCAGCAACATGGTCAAATGCATGCAGATCCGAGCCATGATGCCACTGTGAATGATCACGTGCCTGTAATAGTAAGTGGGCACCCTCTGACATACATCCATGCACATCACTACACTCCCACATGTAGTCCAGTGGGCTGTATTGGTCTGTCATGGGAAAGAGTCACCATCATTACCAGACTCTACATGTGACAGTGAGCCACATTCATCATATCTACCATCTGATGTCCCCACATCATCAGAACAGCTGGTCACATTATCCTCCATATTGGGTCTATATTACAAGATCAAAACTTTAATTAATCGAATAACTAAAGATCAATCATGTAATATCGAAATCTAAAAATCTTGAATGGCTGATTTAACCCAGGGAAACACTCTTAAATCACAGGTGTGGTAAAGAGCGCTGCACAATATCAACTGTATGAATAACTGTAGCAGGTGTATCTATATGTGCACTTTCCTGGACCATCTATTGCATTGATACATGTGCAGGTTAAAATGACACGCAAACAACAGCAGATGAGTATAATCCACAGTTACAACAGGAGGCAGAGGCATGCAATAACCATGCATCACACTGACAGAATATGGAGACACTTATGTGACATGTGTAGCTGCTGTTAAAATGTTGAGTGACCTATTCATCTTTTACTATACAACCCATATCTACCTCCCTGGTTCACAAACTGCTCACCAAACTCAAGCCGTGCTCCCTCTCTGCCGATAACCTGCAATCAGAATACCTAAAACACAACACACATGTTTCTGAGAGTATTATGTATATACTGTATTGGTAAGATAAGAAACTATAATGTTTACTTTGTGCATCCACATCATGTGTGCTTTCATGTTCATGGCATAGTTCTGCTGCTCTAGCACATATATCACATTAAGAAGTATGAATGAATGGCCTTCATTGAGAATTGGTGTATGCTGCATTGTTTCTGAATATTGGACATACCTGTGCATCTTGAACATCAGTCGTAATACCTCCACCATGTATCTGATGATCCTTGCTGGTGGTATGATGTGAGGCTATGAAAATCTTTATCTCATCTGAGGGAGGTAATGGTGGCCCACATCCCATAGCATTCCTCACCCTCTCATAGTGGTGGAGGCTATTGACTGCATGGAGGATCATGTGAGAGAAACATCACCCAAAGCATTGATCATGTGTGCCAGATCTGTCCGTCCATCCAAGAAGTTTGCGGCCATGCTGGTTCAGAACCTTGATTATTATTTCATTTTCCCTGTATGAGAAATGATCTCTCCTATTTTTGTTCAACATTTGTGTGACAGGGTGATATGCACATCTTAGAGTTTATATAGGACCTTACATATTGATATGGCAATGCTAAAAGCATACATCAAACGAATGGCTCACCTCTCATTTACAGTGCAAATCTATTCATATATACCACTCTTATTTACAGAAAATCAGAATGAAAATGAAAAACATGTCTGAATAGGTAATCCCTACAGCCTAACAATATTAGCACAACTATCAATCCATTTAACAAATTTGTACAGGTCTATTCAGACATGGAATTTAAACTTATGTCAGTGGACTTTATGACAAGTAAGTTCCAAACCCATTACCAGTGTGCCATAAACTCCAGTACTACAGCAATGGTGTTGCCACAATTACACGCACATTTGAGCACAACTAACAATTCTACCTCAGGAATGTAGGATGCATCTCAGATATTATCACAATCAATGATAGACAGCATAACAAACGTGAATGGCGTAATATGTTCACCCACACTACTAGTAACATCTTAACTAGCCACAGCAACTCAGTTATTACATCGTCTTACCACTCTTACCCACTAACATTCTCCTTGCTGATAATCCTGTGGAGGACTGTGACATAAGATACATCCCATTTATAATACCATGGTAAGTGATGACACTTGTACATGTGATTATATAGACGTACCATCAACATTAATGTAAAGAATGTATGTTGTGTTTACTATGCACTATACAAAATTACAGCCCAATGTTTCTCATCTTTATTCTATGTGTATTTAGACATTTACTATGTTATAACTTGATTACCATAGACTATGTATTGTTTTACTTCACCTGTTTGTTTTATGTTTTGTCTGGAGCTTTTCTCCCAGGGCCTCTGATGAAAATTGACTTGTGTCCAGTCAGACTTTCCCAGTAAACATATGTAAAATAAAATTAAATAAATAAATAAATAAGGTACGCAACACAACTGCTGAAACAGGGCAGTAAAATGTCAGCATATTAAAATGACCCGTTGTACAGTCTTGGTTACTGATCACCAGAAATAACAATATAAACGCTAAGACAGCCTAATGTTGTCTCTGTCCCACTGAATGTATGCACAACTAGTGCTATATATCTACAAGTATTAGAGAATATCTGTAACAAAGTCACTGAGCATGCGACTTGCAGAAATCCTTGTTCAGACATAGCAGGTTTTTTTTGAAATACCAATGAATATATTTTAATTATTTCTTTATCTGTAGTTCACCAGGGCTGGTTTCTTTTTATCCATACAACTGCATATTGAGAAAATCACCTTGTCACTTATGGACATGTATCCATATTTATGCATTTTTTTTAAGTCTGACCCCCAACTTTATGTAACAAACTGATTCTAATACAGAGTATTTCAAAAAACATATGCATGAAACATGTTTCAATTGTTTTATACAGTGTAATGATAACCACAATATATTCCACCACAGCAAAACAAGCCAGAGATAGCTTTCTTTGGAAGCTGGCTGTAAGTCAGCTAACCTCACTCTGGGGTACAGCCGAATGCATGCAGCTTTTAAGTACCATAACATAATCAATGAGTTTCATTGTCAGCCAGTATTTTGAAATCCCATTAGCGAACATCCATATAAGTTCTTGAATCTCAGTACACTAGCCAGTAGTTGGTGTAAGTGTAAACTGCTCAACGCAATTGCATAATAGGTATTAGTAAATGGGAATATCTGTGACACATGCCTCCAATAGTCTACTGCCATCCTATATGCACCAACTTTAAAATATAATATCGATACATTTAGCAATTTTTGAAGACATTTTTCGACAACTATCAACTGCAGTATAGGGGATGTCAACCCAGGGTAGGCTTCAGTGAGTCCATGCACAAAATTGTACAAAGGTCTAGACCATTCAGATGCTCACTGTCAATGCCGGTCATGAACAGAGAATGACACCATACCCCATGAACTTTGTAGTGATGGACACTGTAATCAGATTGACAGGGAGCACCACAGACAGACTGGGTTCTACTGGCCTGTCATGCAGGTCCACCACCACTATGATGACCTAATCAGATGGACACAGAGGATCTTTGCCAGAGGATGCCAGATATCTGACACCAGCCACCATATGCTTACAGTAAGATACATAATCCACACCTTAACACTTACATTATCATATAAGCATGTAGTAAACATATGTGTTTCTGTGAGTCTGTGTTTCAAGTATATTCCAAGGGTAAAAAATGAAGGAGCAGCAACCAAGCCAGGCGTCAGTTTGTGTTTCTGAAGAAGTCTGTTGGAATAATAAAAGACGAAACCTAGGTCAACAATTTTGTTGTGTGTGGTTCATAACTGCCCACAGTTCCTGATGCCTGGCTTGGTTGCTGCTCCTTCATTTTTTATATATTCCAAGGGTATCTGTATTGATAATAGTAATTTACAAGGAGGAAATTTAGTTCTACTTATTAACTTTAACATTTGCATGTCAATGCATTCCTTATCCGCAATTATATTGGGTCAGTGTATACATTATGCCGGACTGTTGATTATGACAATGTATTAGTACTGACGTCACACATGTAAGTGTTAATGCTTTTCTATAATATCTGCATTTAAAACATCTAACAAGCTGTGATGTCCTTCAGCTCAACTGATTAAGCAATGTGACTAAGTGACTTTTGTTTTCTTATGTGTGTGTTCAAAGCCCAGCGTAGCCTATTTTTGTAAAAATATTGACAGTAATTCATGTAATATTGCATATCACATATGGAAGATCTATATTTGTTTGGCATATTATACAGTACAGTACAGATTTTTACACATATAGTACAGCCATGGTGCATTGATACCTATGGTGCTCAAGCTGCAGATAACTGTGCATTTCTTCATTGGCCACAAAGCTTCTGCAAGCATTATACGGTATTCCTCTGTATGTGAGAATGCTTAGTAATACATATGTTAGTAAGCTCTAAATTATAAAATTCACAACAGTCTTTTATAATCCGTGTCTGCATTCATCAGTTTAATGAATGTAAGACCAATGCCAGTCATCATAGCTGAAAATATGTGTGAGTCTTATAAACACAATGCAAGTACAAGAATTGTGGCTCTCCAATCCTCACACTATCATATGACTGAAGGGAAAGTACTGTATATGGAGATGTGTAGATCTGAATCAGACAGTTGTGTGGTAATACCTTTAAAGGCAATTTATTTTTTAAAATCCATCCATCCATCCATCCATCCATCCATCCATCCATCCATCCGGAATCTCTATTTCCCATTTTGCACATGGGGTCGGGGTGTCACAACAACAGTGACAATCATCTCAAGCCAAGGTTTACACTGCAGTGTGGCTAGCCCTGCCAAGGGAGTTCATCCGTATGACACACTTGCACACAAACTCGCACCTATGGCCACTTTACAATGCCCAATCCATGAATGTGGGAGGAAACAATTTTTTTATTCAAACTATGGCATTTAAACTCAGTGTGCTGAAACATAATAGTTTTATAAGGCAGATACATGCATATTCTGGCATTATTGCATAGATTTTTATAACACTAAAGGAAGTATGATATCTACTAGCTCAAGTGGTTAAGCAATAAACCAGTGTAATTTATGCACATCTGCATTTCCTATTGAACAACACATATGGGAGAGCTATACTTGATTGGTAAGTTAGACATTACAGATTTTACACATGTAGCAGGGCTATGGTGCTTTGAAGTCTATAGTTCTTAGGCTGAGGATGACTATGCATATCTCCATTATCAGCAAAGTTTCTACAAACGTCATACTTTTGTTAATACTGATGTATGTGTAAATGCTGAGTAATACATACAGGTATATTTTACCTCTAAAGTTTAAATTACAACAGTCTGTTAAATCCATTACATCATTTCATTGGCTGCACTCCTACCTAAATTATCCGTCTAGGTTTACATCCCACAGCTGAAGGGCTATTTATGTGCTTCAAGTGCAGAATACTAGATTGGATACTAGTATCTCACTTTCAGAACTACATTACCTCCTGAACCCTTCCCAATACCCTAAGTGACCATCTCCCAGCTTTTACTCATAGAATTCATACTCTGATTACCAAATCACACTCCTATAGGTCTTCCAAAAACCTCACACAGCTTAACAAAACAACTTTTATAAAAAAGGTATTTCGGCTTTTCCCAGTTAGGGGTCGCTACAGTGGAATTCCGATCTGCTAATGATTGGTAGTGAATTTTTATAGTGTCAAGTTGCCAGCCTGGCGCCCAGCCTTTAAGGAAGGCACACCCACACACGCTCACACTTACCTGCATGTCTTTTAAAGTGAATTACATTGTGGGGAGGACATGCAGACTCCGCACAGAAGGCACTTCAGCCAGGAATTGAACTAGAGAGCTTGTGAGGCAACAATGCTAACCGCTGCACCACCGTGGCATTTATAAATATTCTAAAAGCATAAAATTGGTCCTCCCTAAAATCACTGCCATTGTAATTTATTTCAATAAAAATCTTTCTAGATACTCTAAATAGTCTTGCACCTTTATGTACCAGGTGAGCTAAATGTAACCATGCCCCCCTGATTAACAAAGCAAACAAAACAGGTTCTAATCTCAAGAGGTAAAGCCTGGAATATTTGGCAGAAAAACAAAAACCCTCTAAATGAACTTACTTATAAGGAATTTTGGAATAAAGCTAAGAAACTTGTTATCAAAGATATAAAATCATACTTCTCCTCACAGTTAACGAACCAAAATAATAACCCAAAAAAGTTTTGGAAATCTGTTTCATCACTACTAAATCCAGGAACCTTGAAAAAACTATTACCCTCCAAGACAAAGACCCTCAGGAAATCACCCAAACATTTAACACTTATTTTATCAATACCATCATAAAATTAGTCAAAATCTCATGTCCTACTACTGACATAAGCTCAAATAATTCAACGACTACCCCTTGTCATACTCAGAAGTGTCCTAGCTCCTTCTCCATCTTTTCCTCTGAAACCTCTAGAAATATTCCATCAGCTCAATCTTTTACTATACAACCCATATCTACCTCCCTAGCTCACAAACTGCTCACCACACTCAAGCCGTGCTCCCTCTCTGCCGATAACCTGCCCTCAGAATACCTAAACATAGCAGCTGAAGCAATCGCCTACCGCATTAGTGTCTTAATTAATCTCTCCATCTCTGAATCCACTGTTCCACGTCTCTGGAAAAAGTCTATTATTACACCTTTACACAAAGGTAATACCAATGACCTCTCTAACTACTGCCCCATTTCTATACTTTCTCAGCTCTCCAAAATATTAGAAAAATGTATCCACAATCAATTACTAAACCACCTCTTAGAAAATAAACTCCTTGCACCCACCCAATATGGATTTTGCCCTGCACACAGTACCATCACAGCCTTATTCTCCTATACTGACAAAGTCTATAAAGCCCTTGATGCTGGCCTCATAACATCGGTAATTTCCTTAGATTTATCCAATGCTTTTGACACAGTTTCACACCCTAAACTATTGTAACAGCTAAGAAATATTGGTTGTGCCCGAAATACCTTGGTGTAGCTTTCTAGCTGCCTTAGCAATAGAAAACAATCCATCAGATTTATTTATTTAATTTATTTATTTACATTTGTTGATTGGGAGTGTCCGACTGGACGTAGGTCCATTTTCAGTGGAGGCCTGGGGAAAAAAGCTCCACAGTTAAAATATACAGATAGTAGTTACATTGGATTTACATAGCAATTAACAATTTGATCAACATAGCAATTAAAAATTACAAACATAGTTACAGATGAAGAACATAGTACATCAGTAGACAACTAAAATCTTTATCATCTGCAGAGTACATAACAGACATTAACAATTGTTACATTAAGAAGTTCCTGCTGTATAATAAGTAGTTAGGCTTATGAGCATCTGAGCTTGCTATAATCAAGGTAGTTAGTGGGGTGGAAAGAAAGGTAGTGGGTGGGTGGGGTGGGTGATATTAGAGGGGAAGTTGCAAGGGCATAGCCAGCATGTTTTTAGGTGCCCTTTTAGTAAAGTTTTGAAGTGGGTGCATTATGGTACAGAGGTAATTGTGGGTGACAGGGAGTTCCATAATTTGGCTATGGAGCAAGAGAATAGTGCTTCTCTAACAGAGTTATTGGCTTTAGTGACCTGTAAGTGATTTTTGTTGCTGGATCTTAGTGGTTTGGTTGTGCGATAGGGTTGGAGTACATTCTGGAGGGATGGGACTTTTAGTGGATGGTTTACTAGTTTGTGGGAGCGTGTGTGTTGATACCATTGAAGGAGGTGAGGGAGTTCAAGCCAGCCCAGTTCAGCAAGTGAGAGACAATGGTGACTACGGTAGGATGCCCCCGTGGTGAATTTGGCGATTTTGTTGTAGCAGGTGTCGAGCTTGTTTAGATCGCATTGCCTTAGGTTGGTATATATTGGAGAGGCATAAAGTAGGGTGGAGATAAGGTGGGAATTTGCTAGTGAAATCTTTGTAGCTTTGGTGAGAAGTTGCTTATTTCTGTATGATGTTCCTATTTTTTGTGGACTTTTTTATGGTCATGGATATGTGAATCTCAAATTTTAGTTTATTTTCTTTTTCCAGTCCTAGCAATTTGGTGTGTTCTGTTGGGTGTATAGTGGTGTTGTCTTTTGCTGTGATGTTGAAGTGAGAGTTGTTTTGAGTATGTTTGGTGGGTTGGAAGATGAGTAGTTTAGTTTTGTTTGGGTTGAGTATTAACTGGGCATCGGATAACCAAGTTTCAACAGAGGAAAAGGCTTCTTGTGTGACTTTTTGCAGTTTGGGTAGGGACCGGGCTGAACAGATGATGGTTGAGTCATCTGCGTATTGTATGAGAGTGCCATGTTTGGTGGCAGAGATTAGATTATTGGTGAAAATAGAGAAGAGTAGGGGGTCCAAGGATGGATGCTTGGGGAATCCCTATAGAGGCAGGTAGTTGAGGAGATATGTCATTCTGCCATACAATGGATTGTTGACGGTCAGACAGGTAACTCTGAAACCAGTTGACTGATTGAAAGAAGGATAGGTTATTGAGGACAGAGATGAGTTGTTTGTGCGGGACCATGTTGAATGCTTTAGGTAGGTCTAGGAAAGTAGCAGAAGAGAGATAGCCATTGTTTTTATG
Source organism: Protopterus annectens (assembly GCF_019279795.1). Classification (NCBI taxonomy): domain Eukaryota; kingdom Metazoa; phylum Chordata; order Ceratodontiformes; family Protopteridae; genus Protopterus; species Protopterus annectens. The sequence goes on from NC_056725.1 coordinate 1,645,338,648, forward strand.
CTGAAGGATAGTGTTAGTAAAGGAGAGTAAGGCAGTGGTGGTGTTATGGTTTGGTTGGAAACCATGCTGAGTATTGGAAAGGAGGTTGTTAGAAAGGAGGCAGTCTGAGACCTGAGAGTGAATGCATCTCTCTAGTATTTTGGAGAGTGGAGAGAGAGTAGCTATGGGGTGGTAATTGGTTAGTTCTGTGGAGGGGCCGCCTTTATGGAGGGGAATTATATGTGATACTTTCCATAGTGTGGGAACGTAAATTTCTGACAAAGATCAGTTAATCAAGATGGATACTGGGTAGGCTAGAGCATCAGCTGCGATTTGTAGGTATTCACTTGGGAGGTTGTCTGCTGCTAATTTGGTGAGCTTAAGTTTAGTTAGGAGTTTTTTTATGTTGAAGGTAGGAACAGGAGAAAAAGAAATGACAGTGGGGAGATTACTATTTGAAGGGGTGGTTTGGAGGGGAGGAGAGTTGTGTTGTCTAGCTAGTGATAGTATGGTTTGTGTGAAGTGTGTGTTGAATGAGGTAGCAATATTTTCTGAGGAGTGAGGGATGTTAGGAGGAGGGGTACTGACTTTACCTGGGTGGAGGATGGAGTTTATGGAGGACCAGAATTGTTTGGGGCTGTATTGAGTGGAGTCTAGGGCAGACTGGTAGTATTGGAATTTGTCCCATTTTATTAGCTTTTTGACTCTATTGCATAGTTCTAGGAATTTCTGTCTAGCTGCGGGGGTTTTGGTTTTGCGCCAGTGCTCCCAGGCTTTATCCCTGTTTTTCATTTCTGACTTAGTGGTTTTCTGTAGCCATGGGGAGGGTTGTGCTTTGGTTCTGGAAAGTCTTATGGGGGTGTGGTAATTAAGGATGCAATTAAGGATGTAATTAAGAATGGCAAAACAAACCATCTGACTGTCTGGAAAACAGTATAGGAGTCCCCCAAGGTTCAGTCTTGGGGCCTCTGCTATTTAACGTCTTTATTAATGATCTCCACAAAGCATCCCAGCAAAGAACAATAGTTCAGTACACAGATGATTCTACAGTAATCTCCTCTGCTACTAACATTCCTGAGCTTATTAAAATTACTCAAAATGCCTTCATATCCATAGAGACATAGCTAAACAATGCTCAACAACTGCTAAACCCCCACAATTTTTTAACTAAACACCTTCATTGGACTCAAATATTCTTTCTCCCAACAACACAAAAATTGAAATAACTAAACCGGCTTGAATTCCCTCACTACCTTCAGTATACCCAACAAACTGTCACCCATGATTTAATACATAAACCCAGTAGCTGCCCTACTCTCCACTCTATCATACAAACATACAACCCTACCAGGGTACTTCACTCAACTCATAAACAGTGCCTAAATGTGAGTAAACCCAATAAAAGAGCAGGGCTGTACTTATACTTACCCAGTAAAAGAGCAGGGCTGTGCTTATACTCACCCAATAAAAGTGCAGGGCTGTGCTTATACTCCCAATGTATTTCAAAACTATGGAATTCACTTCCCTCTCACATCACACAAATAGACACACTAAGATCCTTCAAAACTGCCTTAAAATGCTTCTCCCACAACAATCCTATCTGTATCTGTTCTTCAGAACCAAAGCCTGCCTAAACGTTCTCCCTCCTCCCCTTTCTCAACCTCTCATCACTATCTCTTACACTCTAATGGTACTACTACATTCAAATTTTCATTGTAAATATATGTAGCATGCATCCTCTGTTATATTATATTTTCTTTTTCTGGCAATGTATATAGCTTGCCTATACATATCCATTGTTATTTACCTGTATAGAAACTGTTGTTATACTTTCTTTTCATTTGTGAAACATGTTTTGTATATTATTTCTTTATTTGTGGAACATGTAGTATATATTTTTGTCATTCATTATTTTTGTGGAGTTTTTGTCCCCGGGCCCCCACTGAAAATGGGTTGCTGAACAAGTGGACTTTCCCGGTCAACAAATGTCAATACATACATAAATACATACATACATACATACATACATAAATAAATAAATAAATATTGCAAACTATAACAGCTGATAATCTGAATTATTTTAGCTGTGGATTATTCCTGTGAGCAATGTGATGACACGCTGTCACAATTGCATGATTTTTTTTTTTGTTCAAATCCCACCACACCCCAGACCAAATATTATTATACAGGCATATCTGACTTGCATGATATGTGCCGTGAATGGCAGTGCTTTTATTCCACTCTGTTAGTCATATATGTTACAGATGTCATCAGTTCATGTCACACAACAATTTGGATACATTGCATACTAATACTATGTGATGTATTGTACATCAATGTTAGCTAACATGCAATAATATAGTATTTCACTGTTCTGTTGTTGTACATAGCAGTCATTATGTACTGAACTTCAGCAATACTTCTGTTGCCATAATACATCCCCTTTTCCTGGTTGTAGCTGATGATAATTGCACTCAAAATCTTGTGCTGTGCATAAAGCATATTGTCAGGTTTGAGGAGCAGTGGTGGGAGAAAGGCATGATTTATCACTTTCCACCTGTATTTCCCCAGAAATATCATTAATATATTTATATCTTCAGGTTTAAATGTGTAATATGTAATCTTATGACAATAAGACATGCTAATGTTCATGTCAGATGGCCCACAATGGACATGAAAGGTAAATGTAACACTGCTTTATTTAATGTCTGCATACTTTTAAGTGGAATGTTGTCTTAGGAGATATCAAGAGAAGTATTTTTTGTAGTAAATTGAGGTTACGCAATGTTTTTTGATACAATCTTAATTCAAGACATCTGTGTTCAACTGGCATATTGATTTTAACTTGACTATTTTACATACAAGTTACTTGTACTGTTACTACATTTTAAACAGCAGGAAGTGGTAAACTCTTATGTGTGCACTGGTTAACGATGAAAAATGTGTTGTTCATAGCCTTCCTAATTTATTTTAGACTGAGTGCCTTCTGTCATAACATTCTTTGCCCAAGTCCCCTTCAATAAACCCATCACACCAAATGACATTTTACAACCTTTATTAAACTTCCATAACACAGCTTTGGTCACCAAAATTTATTAATTACAATTGGACATAATATATTTGCTTCTAAACACAGCATAAACATCCTTGTAATGTTAATCAGGACAGCGTGCCTACTCATCCTGCCCAGTAAGCAGTGTCCATACCTTTGCTCACTTACTTTACTTATGAAGCAACGTCCCAGACTCACTTCATATCCCATTTATTGAATTACCCATCCAACCAAATAATTCAGGATGGCATGACCTTACTCATATGAAGCAGCATTCCATCTCACTTCATACACCATTCATTGAATTACCTTCCACCAAATAAGCAGCATCCTTACCTCAGCTTACTTACCTATTCAGCAAGCTTCCTCCAGCTGCTCATTTTCCTTTCCCCAGATCCTTGAAATGAACATCCAGACTCCAGAGGGGAACAGTAGCGGGCAAGCCTCTTCCTCTTCTGCCCCTACCCCCACTGCTAATATGACCACCTTCCCCACCACACCACCAACAAAAAGAGGGCGGTGGGTGGGTAGCAAGTTCACGCCATAATGTGATTACTTACTCAGCTACACTTGTCTAAACCCCTTAAGCTCCTCCCTACCCTTACCTCATTTCCTCCCAATCATTCCTTCCTCCATTTAACCCTTTCATCTCCTCAGCCCACCTAACTCCCACTAATATCAATCTAACCCCTCTTGAAGGTGTCCATGGACAACTTAGTTTGTTGCCAATCCTCATTTGTCCAGGTCCCCTTCAAAAAACACATCACACTGAATAACATTTGACGACCTTTATTAAACTTCCATAACATAGCTTTGGTCACCAAAATGTATTAATTACAATTGCACATAGTATAGTTGATTCTAAACACAGCATAAACATCCTTGTAATGTTAATCAGGACAGCGTGCCTACTCATCCTGCCCAGTAAGCAGTGTCCATACCTTTGCTCACTTACTTTACTTATGAAGCAACGTCCCAGACTCACTTCATATCCCATTTATTGAATTACCCATCCAACCAAATAATTCAGGATGGCATGACCTTACTCATATGAAGCAGCATTCCATCTCACTTCATACACCATTCATTGAATTACCTTCCACCAAATAAGCAGCATCCTTACCTCAGCTTACTTACCTATTCAGCAAGCTTCCTCCAGCTGCTCATTTTCCTTTCCCCAGATCCTTGAAAGGAACATCCAGACTCCAGAGGGGGAACAGTAGAGGGCAAGCCTGTCCCTCTTCTGCACCTACCCCCACTGATAATATGACCACATTCCCCACCAAACCACCAACAAAAAAGAGGGCCGGTGGGTGGGTAGCAAGTTCACGCCATAATGTGATTACTTACTCAGCTACACTTGTCTAAACCCCTTAAGCTCCTCCCTACCCTTACCTCATTTCCTCCCAATCATTCCTTCCTCCATTTAACCCTTTCATCTCCTCAGCCCACCTAACTCCCACTAATATCAATCTAACCCCTCTTGAAGGTGTCCATGGACAACTTAGTTTGTTGCCAATCCTCATTTGTCCAGGTCCCCTTCAAAAAACACATCACACTGAATAACATTTGACGACCTTTATTAAACTTCCATAACATAGCTTTGGTCACCAAAATGTATTAATTACAATTGCACATAGTATAGTTGATTCTAAACACAGCATAAACATCCTTGTAATGTTAATCAGGACAGCGTGCCTACTCATCCTGCCCAGTAAGCAGCGTCTACACCTTTGCTCACTTACTTTACTTATGAAGCAATGTCCCAGACTCACTTCATATCCCATTTATTGAATTTCCCATCCAACCAAATAATTCAGGACGGCATGAACTTATTCATATGAAGCAGCGTTCCATCTCACTTCATACACCATTCATTTAATTACCTTGCACCAAATAAGCAGCATCCTTACCTCAGCTTGCTTATCTATTCAGCAAACTTCCTCCAGCTGCTCATTTTCCTTTCCCCATATCCTTGAAATGAACATCCAGACACCAGAGGGGGAAGAGAAGAGGGCAAGCCTATCCCTCTTCTCTGTCAACCAGCCTGACCAGTCTGTTTCCCCTCCCTTCTACCCAAACTAATTCAACAACCACCTGCCATAAAGAGAAGGATTAAGCCAGACCTCATTTGGTGTACCCATTACCTGTAAATTACAATAGATCACCATCATCATCCCCACGCCTTAACATACCAGCACTGAAATGTGACTTAATGAAATTTAAAAAAAGTGCGCCTTAATGAAACTAAAAATAATAGGATTACCCTTGACCCCACTGTACCACCAAAATATCCATTCTGAGAAAGCGCTAACCATGGTTCACATCTAACTGTGCTCTGTGGCCCCATTATACCTCTCTAGTGACTAGAACGTCTTCAGCAGCTGATACAATCAGAACAGTAACATCCATCCTGTCAAATCCATCACTCTCCAAACTCCCTCTTTCAGACCCCAACTGCTTCCACCATCCAAATCCACCAACACCTCCTGCAGCATGCATCACCTGCGCAGCCCACTTCCTTCCACCACTGGGGAATGCAGGCTCATTTATCATCTCAGCCTCATATTCTGTGCCTCCAACATCTGCAAAAGAGAAACAAGGTAAGCATGTTGTCCTTAAAACAAAACACAACTTATATGGATATCTATCAGCTCTGCTGGCTTAACACCTCGTCTACGACTCCACCAAAATCTGTGTGATTCCTTGCCCCTCAGTAGTCCTGTCTGTAAAATAGTGTGTTATTGTATGAAATTGTACCTACCTCTTTTCCGCCGTTGACCCAGCACATTACATGCCAAAGTCAACATCGACACATTAAGCCCAAAGGCCATATGCTACTGCAACTAGGCCACCATGAGCTACCTAAAACCTAAGAAGTAAGAAAATTTAACAGCCAGAAGTCCCCCTCGCATGTAGGCAATAAGCCAATGACACCTCAAACCGTACCTATTGTTCAAAATTAGTAATAACATCAGACTAACCCCATCCACATCAATGATTTCACATGTCCTAGTACTCCCCTGTACCAAACCCTTCTTCCCAGTAAAAACAAAGGGTTTAGAATTGGCACCCTTGTTAAAGGGGGACCCTACCTATCATACCCCCCAGCATTACCAAAGGTACAAGTTTCTAGTAAGCAGTATGCAGATAGTAGCAACACCTGCTCCCTGGGAAGCCACCATCCTCCTTTGACCGTTCCTACTCACAAAAGATGATACCACCAGTCCTCTTCATAGGTTGTGCTTACCATCTCACCTTTACACATACCAGCACTGAGACTCTCCACGACCACCAATCAAAGATGGTAAAACACACAAAACAAACACAAAAGGGAAAATTCTCCCGCCCACAATTATGATGACTAACTTGATGCAGCATTAACCAATTAACATACCTTCAGATAGGCAACTGCGACTCTGCACACATCCTTTATGACCTCATTGCCCATCACTCCAGCCACTGACACAATGTCCACTGTGAGCACCTTCATCATGGATCTGTAAAAGAAAATAAACTTTAAATTCACTGCAGTAAAACGTCTTAACCTGCATGCTATCAAGAGAACCCACCTCCATACCCATCTATATCAACATTCTTCAATGTAATTATGACTTAGGCCTCCCCTTCTGCCCCCCCCCCATATCCCCTATATATATATATATATATATATATATATATATATATATTTTTTTTTTTTTTTTTTTTAATAGACTGCTTAAGTTTCTCAATTAAAGCTGTTAATATGCGATGGTATGCCATTAGTATGTCTACCACATCCTGCCCATGTGTTCCCCTTTAACTTGCAAGCAACGACAGGAGTTATTCCCCTAACAAGAACAAAGTGGCTCTACAATATATCTAAGCTAGTGTTTGTATGTGCAATGAAAAGATGCCATAACCCTCTCCTAATGGCTGTTGACACTGGACCACACATGCATCCTTGACATGCAGTCTTCCTAGCACACACTCTGCACCCCCCAACAAAACTCCAAACTTTTCAAATCTACTAAATATTCATATCCCCAACTTCCTAGTCCCAATGCATCTAGTCTTTTTTAACAAAAAGGATACCCTAAACTCCAACAGCAAGCTTAAACCATGCCCTGCTTAAGGCTTCCCACTTCTGCTTAACCACAAAGCCCAGTTCCTCCAAAATCCCCCAACATACCTGTATCCTACCCTGCCCCATAAAACTCAACCTGCTTCTAGAAGTTATACATACCCCAAAATTGACTCTACCCAACCTGTGGTACCTGTACTACTCCCCAGAAACAATTCCCACCCAACTTCACCCTGCCCCAACATACCTCCTCCTTATGTGCCCCCACTACCTCCTATCTGAACCAACGACATGCCATTATGAGCAAAAAGTAAGATTAACTATGACCTCATAGTGCTCACTCCTACAACAGGAACACTCCAGAGCAGCACACCAACACAGCAGAATACATCACCTTCCAAAACCACTTCCTGCAGAGCACCGCTATAACCAACAGGATAGCCACACTGCGACAGCCTTCATTTCCATTCAAACCCACCTCATGTATGAACTCAAGGTCTTCTGCGAGGTTTATTTTCCCCCAGTTATACACCAAACCACCCTCTCAAAAGGAAAAGTCAAAATCAAACCCTGCAGCATGCATCTGTGAAGCAACCATTAACCCTTACACCAGACCACAATTCTAATAAATAGAACAATGGACTCACGGCAAGTCTGAAATGAAGAACCTACCACAGTAAAGCATCAGCCATCACTCCACATACCTCAAGCCTCCTTCAACAAACACAGGCAATTAAATAAACTACCATAACCCAAAAGCAATGAACCACAACCTCACCAATTCTTTACAGCAACCACACACAAATACCACAAGTAACTCAGTGACCATATACCTAAGGCTCACATCATCTCCTAAACTCTACCTACTACCCAGCCATGTGACTACAAACCATGTAAACCTATTCCCCTCTCATGGATGTTATACTACAGCTGAGAACCTACCAGCCTGCCCCTGCAGCAGAAACTGATCCCTCCTAAACATAACTTTTGTGTGTGTGTGTGTGTGTGTGTGTGTGTGTGTGTGTGTGTGTGTGTGTGTGTGTGTGTGTGTGTGTGTGTGTGTGTGTGTGTGTGTGTGTGTGTGTGTGTGTGTGTGTGTTTATGGGAGAAGAAAGCACACAGCACAGACTGTTAACCCCACACTGCTCATGCGCAGTGCTAACAGTTAGCTACAGACCACACCATCACTCCAGCAGTGCAAAGCCCACGAAAATACACCTCCAAATCTCTCCACCTCCACACAAAACCTCCACCAAATAAAGCCCAGCCATTCCGTGGAAGTCAGTATAGCCCTTTTCCTTTTTTTTTTCCTTCCAGGGCAGTAAAAATACTCCACCATGAAACTAAACTATTCAAGTTCCAAACCCACAACAGTTTCCTGGGAGAAAATCTCCACTGAACTCCTGTACATCAAAGAAATCATCAAGCTGACTGAAACACCATCCACATCTCTAGATCTCAAAAGCTCTCTGCATTTCAGTTTCCACACAGCCCTCCAAGTTGACCATGACACCACCCGTTCTGCCAAAAGACTGCCACACCATGTCAAGCTCACACAGAACCTGCAAAACACTCCAAAAAATCTGGAGGATGGCACAGTTTTACAGCAGCCTGTGTCATGGCGTCAAAGCAAGAGGCCCTCCCATTCAAATCCCAGCAGGGGTGCACGCCCCACAGAGTCTGCATGGCCTTCCCATGTGAATGTGGGACCTCCTCCATGCCACAAAGACATGCATCTGGAGTATCTCTCCCAGGGCCCTTGCTGAAAACTGTCCTGTTCCAAGGCAGACCCTCCCAGTCAACAAATGTCAAACAAACAAAGAATAGTACACTTAATTTCTGTGAAGGCAAGCCAGACAACATTCAAAAAAGCACAAACACCTCTGCAAGACTAAACAACCAACAACTGTGTCAATGAAATACATGTAGAAGAACCAGCATCTGGCCTTTCCTTATTCAGTCTGCTTGGACATAAACACAATGGCCATCTTCGTACTAATCCAATAAACAAACAAGGTTACTTTGACAGAGGAGTAAAACCCACAGTTACAATCAAGTCCTTCCAGACATCACTTCCATATGGATGCAACTAAGTCCACAGCTCCAAACAATGGCAATCCATGACAGGAAAGGGTAACACTGCTCATCCGTGGGAATGCCACCACTGCAGCACACATGTGCAAGGAGCACTCGACAGGAAACCCCCCAGTTACAAGCAAGTCCTTCCAGAAATCACTTCCATATGGATGCAACTAAGTCCACAGCTCCGAACAATGGCAATCCATGACAGGAAAGGGGAACACTGCTCACCTGTGGGAACGCCACCGCTGCAGCATGCATGTGCAAGGAGCACTCGACAGGAAAACCCACAGTATGCCAAAAGCCACCAGAAAACCAATGAAAGTAGAAATATCTCAGTCCCCCCCAACACTCACTCCAATGAGGAAGCACAAAATGTTTCCTTCCTTCCTTTTTTTTTTTTTTAACTATTTGGCAGAGTAACAAAGGGGACTGCCACACCGGATAAAATTCCACAACCAGGGACTACATGTGCATGAATCTCTGACTGCTGGTTCCACAGTGCACATGCACAGAACACAACCAAAATGCAAAACAAGCCAACATCCCATGAAAAGGCCTCTGCCAGTCCAACTACACCTCTCCCAACTGCCTGAGTACTAAAAGGTGAATCCACTACCTCTACAAACACCGCACTTCCCTGCAGCCCCGAAAAGGCAGCAACCTTTACAATCGTAAGTCTGTCTTTAAACTAAGATACACTTACTTGGATAAATACATAAATGTACAGAATACATTTGTCAGTGCTAACGGCACCATACAACATTTGTCAGGTCTACTATGATTCTAGAGACAGAAACATGCAGTCATACTTCTTAGCTTAACTTCTTCAAACTACTAAAAAAAAAAAAAAAAGACATTACCTAGTAACAGCGTATTTCCTAGAATGATTTGTTATATGGATGAATGTAATTGTGTGCTCATCATCTATCTCCTTATTATAATTCAAAATTGCTAAAGGGTTTTTGTGTTGTTTACTGATAGGATAATATAAATGGCATACAGATCAAATTACTACACTTTTCTAAAAGTCTCACCAAACGATTCAGTATCTGTGTTTCCAATATATTTGCTTATTTGGTTACAAATTACATGGAGATAACTATGAAAACTATCTTTGATTTGTAAGTGCAAGAAGCTGTATTCTTTACGAAACAATGCAGATGCCATATACCATAGCCATCAGTTTTTCCCCCCACTCTTGTAGCATAAGAGGACTAGGAAAATCATCATTAAAATATTCCTTTCAGTGCTGCCACCACATGACTTGCATCCAGAACTCTCAGAACTTTCTCTCTCTCTCTCTCTCTTTTTTACAAGTTCCAGGTACCAAGCTCTCCCACCAGAACTGGCAAATGTATGAAATGACTGAACACCTACCAACATTGTGCAGCCTCACTTGTACCATCCCCCCTTCCCCTTAACAGTCCAAAGCTGACCATACCTATGCTGAATGCCTCGTGGCCTGTGAAAAGGGTTTTTAAATTAATAACTGCACTTAAAGCCTTCACTGATGTTAATAACTGCCCCTACCACACTCATGCTACATATATAATGCTACTACTTATATATACTTTAATTTAATCCCCCATACAAACCTTTATTAATCCGTGGCCTACCTGGAGCTTAGTTACTATAGGTCATCTTGGAGGTAAACTCACGCTAGCAAGTTCATGCCAAAATGTGA